>NW_027327843.1:0-148929 GCF_047675955.1 Chlorocebus sabaeus
AGAGTTACAGCTTTCCCCTCAAGAAGCCGTTCACTAGGACTATTCTTGTGAAATTTTCAAACTGATATTTGGAAACCCTTACAGAGATATGGTGAAAAAGGAAATATCTTCCGTTAAAAACTGGAAAGAAGCTTTCCGAGAAACTGCCGTGAGTTCTGTTCATACATCTCACCGAGTTACAGCTTTCCTCTCAAGAAACCTTTCTCTAAGGCTGTTCTTGTGGAATTTGCAAAGTGATATTTGGAAGCCCATAGTGGGCTATGGTGAAAAAGGAAAAATCTTCAGGTAAAAACTGGAAATAAGCTTTCTGAGAAACTGCTTTGTGTTCTGTTAATTCATCTCACAGAGTTACAACTTTCCCCTCAAGAAGCCGTTCACTAAGACTTTTCTTGTGGAATTTGCAAAGTGATATTCGGAGTCCCATTGAAGGCTATGGTGAAAAAGAAAACATCCTAAGATAAAAACTGAAATGAAGCTTTCTGTGAAACTGCATTGTGTTCTGTAAATTCATCTCACAGAGTTAGAGATTTCCCCTCAAGAAGTCGTTCACTAAGACTGTTCTTGTGAAACTTGCAAAATGATATTTGGAAGCCCATAGAGGGCTATTGTGAAAATGGAAATATCCTAAGATAAAAACCGAAAAGAAACTGTCTGAGAAACTGCTTTGTGTTGTGTTAGTTTATCTCACAGAGTTACAGCTTTCCCCTCAAGAAGTCGTTCACCAAGACTGTTCTTGTGAAATTTGCAAAGTGATATTTGGAAGCTCATAGAAGGCTATGGTGAAAATGAAAATATCTTCCGTTAAAAACTGGAAAGAAGCATTCTGAGAAACTGCCGTGTGTTCTGTTAATACATCTCACCGAGTTACAGCTTTCCCCTCAAGAACCCTCTCGCTAAGACTGTTCTTGTGGAATTTGCAAAGTGATATTTGGAAGCCCTTAGAGGGCTATGGTTAAAAAGGAAATATCCACCGTTAAAAACTGGAAAGAAGATTGCTGAGAAACTGCTTTGTGTTCTGTTAATTCATCTCACAGAATTACAGCTTTTCCCTCAGAAGCCTTTCGCTAAGATTGTTTTTGTAGAACTTGCAAAGTGATATTTGGAAGCCCATATAGGGCTACGGTGAAAAAGGAAATATCCTCCGTTAAAAACTGCAAAGAAGCTTTCTGAGAAACTGCTTTATGTTCTGGTAATTCATCTCACAGAATTACAGTTTACCCTCCAGCAGCCGTTCACTGAGCCTGTTCTTGTGGAATTTGCAATGCGATATTGGAAGCCCATAGAGGGTTATGGCAAAAAAGGATATATCCTAAGATAAAACCGAAAAGAAGCTTTCTGAGAAAATGCATTGTGTCCTCTTAATTCATCTCACAGAGTTACAGCTTTCCCCTCAAGAAGCCATTCACTAAGACTGTTCCTGTGGAATTTGCAAGGTGATAGTTGAAAGCCCATACAGGGCTACGGAGAAAATGGAAATATGTTGCGTTAAATACTGGAAAGAATCTTTCTAGGAAACTGCTTTGTGTTCTCTTAATTCATCTCACGGAGTTACAGCTTTCCCCTCAAGAAGCCTTTCGCTAAGACTGTTCATGTGGAATTTGCAAAGTGATATTTGGAATCCCATAGAGGACTATGGTGAAAAAGGAAATATCCTAAGGTAAAAACTGAAAAGTAGGTTTCTGAGAAAATGTTTTGTGTTATGTTAATTCATCTTACAGAGTTACAGTTTTACCCTCAAGAAGCCTTTCTCTAAGACTGTTCTTCTGGAATTTGCAAAGTGATATTTGGAAGCCCATAGTGGGCTTTGCTGTAAAAGGAAATATCCTAAGATAAAAAACGAAAAGAAGGTTTCTGAGAAACCGCTTTGTGTTCTGTTAGTTCATCTCACAGAGTTACAGCTTTCCCATCGAGAATCCTTTCGCTAAGACTGTTCTTGTGGAATTTGCAAATATTTTTGGAAGCTCATAGAGGGCTATGCTGAAAAAGGAAATATCCTAAGATAAAAACTGAAAAGAAGCTTTCTGAGAAACTGCTTTGTGTTCTGTTAATTCATCTCAGGGAGTTACGGCTTTCCCTTCAAGAAGTCTTTCACAAAGACTGTTCTTGTGTAATTTGCAAAGTGATTTTTGGAAGGCCACAGAGGGCTATGTTGAAAAAGGAAAAATAGTAAGATTAAATCCGAAAAGAAACTGCTTTGTGTTCTGATAATTCATCTCAGAGAGTTACAGATTTCCACTCAAGAGGCCGTTCACTAAGACTGTTCTTCTCAAATTTGAAAGTGATATTTAGAATCCCATAGAGGGCTATGGTGAAAAAGGAATTATTTTCCGTTAAAAACTGGAAAGACGCTTTCTGAGAAACTGCTTTGTGTTCTGTTAATTCATCTGACAGAGTTACAACATTTCCCTCAGGAAGCCTTTCGCTAAGGCTGTTGTTGTCGAATGTGCAAAGTGATATTTGGAAGCCCATAGAGGACTATGGTGAAAAAGGAAATATCTTGAGTTAAAAAGCGGAAAGAATCTTTCTGAGAAACTCCCTTTTGTTCTGTTAATTCACCTCACAGAGTTACAGCTTTCCCCTCAATAATTCTTTCGCTAAGACTGTTCTTGTGGAATTTGCAAAGTGAGATTTGGAAGCCCATAGAGGGCTATGGTGAAAAAGGAAATATCGTAAGATAAAAACTGAAAAGAAGCTTTCTGAGAAACTGCTTTGTGTTCTGTGAATTCATCTCACATAGTTACAACATTTCCCTCTAAAACCCTTTCGCTAAGACTGTTCTTGTTGAATTTGCAAAGCGATATTTGGAAGCCCATAGAAGAATATGTTGAAAAAGGAAATATCTTCCGTTAGAAACTGAAAAGAAGCTTGTTGAAAAACTGCTTTGTGTTCTGTTAATTCATCTCACAGAGTTACAACTTTCCCCTCAGGAAATCTTTCGCTTACACTGTTCTTGTGAAATTTGCAAAGTGATATTTGGAATCCCACAGAGGGCTATGGAATAATAGGAAATATCCTCCGTTAAAAACTGGAAAGAAGCTTTCTGAGAAACTGCTTTGTGTTGTGTTAGTTTATCTCACAGAGTTACAGCTTTCCCCTCAAGAAGTCGTTCACTAAGACTTTTCTTGTGGAATTTGCAAAGCGATATTTGGAAGCCCATAGAAGGCTATGGTGAAAATGGAAATATCCTAAGATAAAAACCGAAAAGAAGCTGTCTGAGAAACTGCTCTGTGTTGTGTTAGTTTATCTCACAGAGTTACAGCTTTCCCCTCAAGAAATCGTTCACTAAGACTGTTCTTGTGGAATTTGCAAAGTGATATTTGGAAACCCATAGAGGGCTATGTTGAAAAAGGAAACATCGTAAGATAAAAACTGAAAAGAAGCTTTGTGAGAAATTGCTTTGTGTTCTGTTAATTCGTCTCACAAAGTTACAGCTTTCCCCTCAAGAAGCCTTTCGCTAAGACTGTTCTTGGGGAATTTGCAAAGCGATATTTGGAAACCTATAGAGGGCTAAGGTGAAAAAGGAAATATCTTCCGTTAAAAACTGGAAAGAAGATTTCTGAGAAACTGCTTTGTGTTCTGTTAATGCATCTCACAGGGTTACAGCTTTCCCCTCCAGACACCTTTCGCTAACACTGTTCTTGTGGAATTTGCAAAGTGATATTTGGAAGCCCAGAGAGAACTATGGTGAAAAAGGAAATATCTTCAGTTAAAAAATGAAAAGAAGCTTTCCGAGAAACTGCTTTGTGTTCTGTTAATTCATCTCAAAGAGTTACAGCTTTCCCCTCCAGACACCTTTCGCTAACACTGTAATTGTGAAATTTGCAAAGTGATATTTGGAAGCCCAGAGAGAATTATGGTGAAAAAGGAAATACCTTCAGTTTAAAAATGAAAAGAAGCTTTCCGAGAAACTGCTTTGTGTTCTGTTAATTCATCTCAAAGAGTTACAGCTTTCCCCTCAAGAAGCCTTCCACTAAGACTGTTTTTGAGGAATTTCCAAAGTGATATGTGGAAGCCCATAGAAGGCTATTGTGAAAACGGAAATATCCTAACATACTAACCGAAAAGAAGCTGTCTAAAAAACTGCTTTGTGTTCTGTTAGTTCATCGCACAGAGCTACAGATTTCCTCTCAAGAAGACGTTCACTAAGACAGTTTTGTGAAATTTGGAAAGTGATATTTGGATACCCATAGTGGACTATGGTGAAAAAGGAAATATCTTCCGTTAAAAACTGGAAAGAACCATTCTGAGAAAATGTGGTGTGTTCTGTTAGTACATATGACCGAGTTACAGCTTTCCTCTCAAGAAGCCTTTCGCTAAGACTGTTCTTGTGGGATTTCCAAAGTGATATTTGGAAGCCCATAGAGGGCTATAGTGAAAAAGGAATTATCTTCAGTTAAATACTGGAAAGAAGCTTTCTGAGAGACTGCTTTGTGTTCTGTTAATTCATCTCACAGAGTTACAGCTTCCCCCTCAAGAAACCTTTCGCTAAGACTGTTCTTGTGGAATTTTCAAAGTGATATTTGGAAGCCCATAGAGGACTATGGTGAAAAACGAAACATCTTCCGTTAAAAACTGGAAAGAAGATTTGTGAGAAACTGCTTTTTATTCTGTTAATTCATCTCACAGAGTTACAGATTTCCCCTCCAGAAGCCTTTCGCTAAGACTGTTCTAGTGGAATTTGCAAAGTGATATTTGGAAGCCCATGGAGGGCTATGGTGAAAAGGGTAATAACTTCCGTTAAGAACTGGAAAGAAGCTTTCTAAGAAACTGCCGTGTGTTCTGTTAATACATCTCACCGAGTTACAGCTCTACCCTCAAGAAGCCTTTCTATAAAAATGTTCTTGTGGAATTTGCAATGTGATACTTGGAAGCCCATAGAGGGCTATTTTGAAAATGGAAATACCCTAAGATAAAAACCGAAAAGAAGCTGTCAGAGAAACTGCTTTGTGTTGTGTTAGTTCATCTCACTGTGTTACAGCTTTCCCCTCAAGAAGCCCTTCACTAAGACTGTTCTTGTGAAATTTGCAAACTGATATTTGTAATCCCTTAGAGAGCTATGGTGAAAAAGGAAATATATTCCCTTAAAAACTGGAAATAAGCTTTCTGAGAAACTGCCATGTGTTCTCTTAATGCACCTCACCGAGTTACAGCTTTCCCCTCAAGAAGACTTTCGCTAAGACTGTTGTTGTGGGATTTGCAAAGTGATATTTGGAAGTCCATAGAGGTCTATTGTGAAAAAGGAAATTTCTTCCGTTAAAAACTGGAAAGAAGATTTCTGAGAAATTGCTATTTGTTCTGTTAATTCATCTCACAGAGTTACAGCTTCTCCTCCAGAAGCCTTTCGCTAAGACTGTTCTTGGGGAATTTGCAAAGTGATATTTGGAAGCCCATAGAAGGCTATTTTGAAAAAGGAATTATCCTAAGATAGAATCTGAAAATAAGCTTTCTGAAAATCTGCTTTGTGTTCTGTTAATTCATCTCACAGAGTTACAGCTTTCCCCTCAAAAAGGCTTTCGGTAAGCCTGTTCTTGTGTAATTTGCAATGTGATATTTTGAAGCCCATAGAAGGCTATGGTGAAAAAGGAAATATCTTCCGTTAAAAACTGGAAGGAATATTTCTGAGAAACTACTTTGTGTTCTGTTAATTCATCTCACAGAGTTACAGGTTTCCCCTCTAGAAGCCTTTCGGTAAGACTGTTTTTTGTTATTTCCAAAGTGATATTTGGAATCCCATAGAGGGTTATGGTGAAAAAGAAATATCTTCCGTTAAAAACTGGAAAGAAGCTTTCTAAGAAACTGCCGTGTGTTCTGGTTATACATCTCACCGAGATACTGCTTTCCTCTCAAATAGCCCTTCGCTGAGACTGTTCTTGTGGGATTTGCAAAGTGATATTTGGAAGCCCATAGAGTGCTGTGGTGAAAAGGAAATATCTTCAGTTAAAAACTTGAAAGAAACTTTCTGAGAAACTGCTTTGTGTTCTGTTAATTCATCTCACAGAGTTACAGCTTTCCCCTCAAGAAACGTTTCGCTAAGACTGTTCTTGTGGAATCTGCAAAGTCATGTTTGGAAGCACATATAGCTCTAAGGTGATAAAGGAAATTTCTTCCGTTAAAAACTGGAAAGAAGATTTCTGAGAAACTGCTTTGTGTTCTGTTAATTTATCACACAGAGTTACAGCTTTCCTCTCCAGAAGCCTTTTGCAAGCCCTTAGAGGGCCATGTTGAAAAAGGAAATATCTTCCGTTAAAAACCGAAAAGAAGCTTTCTGAGAAACTTCTTTCTGTTTTGTTAGTTCATATCACAGAGTTACAGCTTTCCCCTCAAGAAGTCGTTCACTAAGACTATTCCTGTGAAATATTCAAAGTGATATTTATAAAGCCATAGAGGGCTATGGTGAAAAAGGAAATATCCTAAGACAGAAAATGAAAAGAAGGTTTCTGAGAAACTGTTTTGTGTTCTGTTAATACATCTCACAGATTTACATCTTTTCCCTCAAGAAGCCTTTCGCGAAGACTGTTCTTGTGGAATATGTAAAGTGATATTTGGAAGCCCGTACAAGGCTATGGTGAAAAAGGAAATATCTTCAGTTAAAAATTGGATAGAAGCTTTCTGAGAAATTGCTTTGTGTTCTCTTAATTCATCTCACAGAGTTACAGCTTTCCCCTCAAGAAGCCGTTCACTAGGACTATTCTTGTGAAATTTTCAAACTGATATTTGGAAACCCTTACAGAGATATGGTGAAAAAGGAAATATCTTCCGTTAAAAACTGGAAAGAAGCTTTCTGAGAAACTGCCGTGAGTTCTGTTCATACATCTCACCGAGTTACAGCTTTCCTCTCAAGAAACCTTTCTCTAAGGCTGTTCTTGTGGAATTTGCAAAGTGATATTTGGAAGCCCATAGTGGGCTATGGTGAAAAAGGAAAAATCTTCGGGTAAAAACTGGAAATAAGCTTTCTGAGAAACTGCTTTGTGTTCTGTTAATTCATCTCACAGAGTTACAACTTTCCCCTCAAGAAGCCGTTCACTAAGACTTTTCTTGTGGAATTTGCAAAGTGATATTTGGAGTCCCATTGAAGGCTATGGTGAAAAAGAAAACATCCTAAGATAAAAACTGAAATGAAGCTTTCTGTGAAACTGCATTGTGTTCTGTAAATTCATCTCACAGAGTTAGAGATTTCCCCTCAAGAAGTCGTTCACTAAGACTGTTCTTGTGAAACTTGCAAAATGATATTTGGAAGCCCATAGAGGGCTATTGTGAAAATGGAAATATCCTAAGATAAAAACCGAAAAGAAACTGTCTGAGAAACTGCTTTGTGTTGTGTTAGTTTATCTCACAGAGTTACAGCTTTCCCCTCAAGAAGTCGTTCACCAAGACTGTTCTTGTGAAATTTGCAAAGTGATATTTGGAAGCTCATAGAAGGCTATGGTGAAAATGAAAATATCTTCCGTTAAAAACTGGAAAGAAGCATTCTGAGAAACTGCCGTGTGTTCTGTTAATACATCTCACCGAGTTACAGCTTTCCCCTCAAGAACCCTCTCGCTAAGACTGTTCTTGTGGAATTTGCAAAGTGATATTTGGAAGCCCTTAGAGGGCTATGGTTAAAAAGGAAATATCCACCGTTAAAAACTGGAAAGAAGATTGCTGAGAAACTGCTTTGTGTTCTGTTAATTCATCTCACAGAATTACAGCTTTTCCCTCAGAAGCCTTTCGCTAAGATTGTTCTTGTAGAACTTGCAAAGTGATATTTGGAAGCCCATATAGGGCTACGGTGAAAAAGGAAATATCCTCCGTTAAAAACTGCAAAGAAGCTTTCTGAGAAACTGCTTTATGTTCTGGTAATTCATCTCACAGAATTACAGTTTACCCTCCAGCAGCCGTTCACTGAGCCTGTTCTTGTGGAATTTGCAATGCGATATTGGAAGCCCATAGAGGGTTATGGCAAAAAAGGATATATCCTAAGATAAAACCGAAAAGAAGCTTTCTGAGAAAATGCATTGTGTCCTCTTAATTCATCTCACAGAGTTACAGCTTTCCCCTCAAGAAGCCATTCACTAAGACTGTTCCTGTGGAATTTGCAAGGTGATAGTTGAAAGCCCATACAGGGCTACGGAGAAAATGGAAATATGTTGCGTTAAATACTGGAAAGAATCTTTCTAGGAAACTGCTTTGTGTTCTCTTAATTCATCTCACGGAGTTACAGCTTTCCCCTCAAGAAGCCTTTCGCTAAGACTGTTCATGTGGAATTTGCAAAGTGATATTTGGAATCCCATAGAGGACTATGGTGAAAAAGGAAATATCCTAAGGTAAAAACTGAAAAGTAGGTTTCTGAGAAAATGTTTTGTGTTATGTTAATTCATCTTACAGAGTTACAGTTTTACCCTCAAGAAGCCTTTCTCTAAGACTGTTCTTCTGGAATTTGCAAAGTGATATTTGGAAGCCCATAGTGGGCTTTGCTGTAAAAGGAAATATCCTAAGATAAAAAACGAAAAGAAGGTTTCTGAGAAACCGCTTTGTGTTCTGTTAGTTCATCTCACAGAGTTACAGCTTTCCCATCGAGAATCCTTTCGCTAAGACTGTTCTTGTGGAATTTGCAAATATTTTTGGAAGCTCATAGAGGGCTATGCTGAAAAAGGAAATATCCTAAGATAAAAACTGAAAAGAAGCTTTCTGAGAAACTGCTTTGTGTTCTGTTAATTCATCTCAGGGAGTTACGGCTTTCCCTTCAAGAAGTCTTTCACAAAGACTGTTCTTGCGTAATTTGCAAAGTGATTTTTGGAAGGCCACAGAGGGCTATGTTGAAAAAGGAAAAATAGTAAGATTAAATCCGAAAAGAAACTGCTTTGTGTTCTGATAATTCATCTCAGAGAGTTACAGATTTCCACTCAAGAGGCCGTTCACTAAGACTGTTCTTCTCAAATTTGAAAGTGATATTTAGAATCCCATAGAGGGCTATGGTGAAAAAGGAATTATTTTCCGTTAAAAACTGGAAAGACGCTTTCTGAGAAACTGCTTTGTGTTCTGTTAATTCATCTGACAGAGTTACAACATTTCCCTCAGGAAGCCTTTCGCTAAGGCTGTTGTTGTCGAATGTGCAAAGTGATATTTGGAAGCCCATAGAGGACTATGGTGAAAAAGGAAATATCTTGAGTTAAAAAGCGGAAAGAATCTTTCTGAGAAACTCCCTTTTGTTCTGTTAATTCACCTCACAGAGTTACAGCTTTCCCCTCAATAATTCTTTCGCTAAGACTGTTCTTGTGGAATTTGCAAAGTGAGATTTGGAAGCCCATAGAGGGCTATGGTGAAAAAGGAAATATCGTAAGATAAAAACTGAAAAGAAGCTTTCTGAGAAACTGCTTTGTGTTCTGTGAATTCATCTCACATAGTTACAACATTTCCCTCTAAAACCCTTTCGCTAAGACTGTTCTTGTTGAATTTGCAAAGCGATATTTGGAAGCCCATAGAAGAATATGTTGAAAAAGGAAATATCTTCCGTTAGAAACTGAAAAGAAGCTTGTTGAAAAACTGCTTTGTGTTCTGTTAATTCATCTCACAGAGTTACAACTTTCCCCTCAGGAAATCTTTCGCTTACACTGTTCTTGTGAAATTTGCAAAGTGATATTTGGAATCCCACAGAGGGCTATGGAATAATAGGAAATATCCTCCGTTAAAAACTGGAAAGAAGCTTTCTGAGAAACTGCTTTGTGTTGTGTTAGTTTATCTCACAGAGTTACAGCTTTCCCCTCAAGAAGTCGTTCACTAAGACTTTTCTTGTGGAATTTGCAAAGCGATATTTGGAAGCCCATAGAAGGCTATGGTGAAAATGGAAATATCCTAAGATAAAAACCGAAAAGAAGCTGTCTGAGAAACTGCTCTGTGTTGTGTTAGTTTATCTCACAGAGTTACAGCTTTCCCCTCAAGAAATCGTTCACTAAGACTGTTCTTGTGGAATTTGCAAAGTGATATTTGGAAACCCATAGAGGGCTATGTTGAAAAAGGAAACATCGTAAGATAAAAACTGAAAAGAAGCTTTGTGAGAAATTGCTTTGTGTTCTGTTAATTCGTCTCACAAAGTTACAGCTTTCCCCTCAAGAAGCCTTTCGCTAAGACTGTTCTTGGGGAATTTGCAAAGCGATATTTGGAAACCTATAGAGGGCTAAGGTGAAAAAGGAAATATCTTCCGTTAAAAACTGGAAAGAAGATTTCTGAGAAACTGCTTTGTGTTCTGTTAATGCATCTCACAGGGTTACAGCTTTCCCCTCCAGACACCTTTCGCTAACACTGTTCTTGTGGAATTTGCAAAGTGATATTTGGAAGCCCAGAGAGAACTATGGTGAAAAAGGAAATATCTTCAGTTAAAAAATGAAAAGAAGCTTTCCGAGAAACTGCTTTGTGTTCTGTTAATTCATCTCAAAGAGTTACAGCTTTCCCCTCCAGACACCTTTCGCTAACACTGTAATTGTGAAATTTGCAAAGTGATATTTGGAAGCCCAGAGAGAATTATGGTGAAAAAGGAAATACCTTCAGTTTAAAAATGAAAAGAAGCTTTCCGAGAAACTGCTTTGTGTTCTGTTAATTCATCTCAAAGAGTTACAGCTTTCCCCTCAAGAAGCCTTCCACTAAGACTGTTTTTGAGGAATTTCCAAAGTGATATGTGGAAGCCCATAGAAGGCTATTGTGAAAACGGAAATATCCTAAGATACTAACCGAAAAGAAGCTGTCTAAAAAACTGCTTTGTGTTCTGTTAGTTCATCGCACAGAGCTACAGATTTCCTCTCAAGAAGACGTTCACTAAGACAGTTTTGTGAAATTTGGAAAGTGATATTTGGATACCCATAGTGGACTATGGTGAAAAAGGAAATATCTTCCGTTAAAAACTGGAAAGAACCATTCTGAGAAAATGCGGTGTGTTCTGTTAGTACATATGACCGAGTTACAGCTTTCCTCTCAAGAAGCCTTTCGCTAAGACTGTTCTTGTGGGATTTCCAAAGTGATATTTGGAAGCCCATAGAGGGCTATAGTGAAAAAGGAATTATCTTCAGTTAAATACTGGAAAGAAGCTTTCTGAGAGACTGCTTTGTGTTCTGTTAATTCATCTCACAGAGTTACAGCTTCCCCCTCAAGAAACCTTTCGCTAAGACTGTTCTTGTGGAATTTTCAAAGTGATATTTGGAAGCCCATAGAGGACTATGGTGAAAAACGAAACATCTTCCGTTAAAAACTGGAAAGAAGATTTGTGAGAAACTGCTTTTTATTCTGTTAATTCATCTCACAGAGTTACAGATTTCCCCTCCAGAAGCCTTTCGCTAAGACTGTTCTAGTGGAATTTGCAAAGTGATATTTGGAAGCCCATGGAGGGCTATGGTGAAAAGGGTAATAACTTCCGTTAAGAACTGGAAAGAAGCTTTCTAAGAAACTGCCGTGTGTTCTGTTAATACATCTCACCGAGTTACAGCTCTACCCTCAAGAAGCCTTTCTATAAAAATGTTCTTGTGGAATTTGCAATGTGATACTTGGAAGCCCATAGAGGGCTATTTTGAAAATGGAAATACCCTAAGATAAAAACCGAAAAGAAGCTGTCAGAGAAACTGCTTTGTGTTGTGTTAGTTCATCTCACTGTGTTACAGCTTTCCCCTCAAGAAGCCCTTCACTAAGACTGTTCTTGTGAAATTTGCAAACTGATATTTGTAATCCCTTAGAGAGCTATGGTGAAAAAGGAAATATATTCCCTTAAAAACTGGAAATAAGCTTTCTGAGAAACTGCCATGTGTTCTCTTAATGCACCTCACCGAGTTACAGCTTTCCCCTCAAGAAGACTTTCGCTAAGACTGTTGTTGTGGGATTTGCAAAGTGATATTTGGAAGTCCATAGAGGTCTATTGTGAAAAAGGAAATTTCTTCCGTTAAAAACTGGAAAGAAGATTTCTGAGAAATTGCTATTTGTTCTGTTAATTCATCTCACAGAGTTACAGCTTCTCCTCCAGAAGCCTTTCGCTAAGACTGTTCTTGGGGAATTTGCAAAGTGATATTTGGAAGCCCATAGAAGGCTATTTTGAAAAAGGAATTATCCTAAGATAGAATCTGAAAATAAGCTTTCTGAAAATCTGCTTTGTGTTCTGTTAATTCATCTCACAGAGTTACAGCTTTCCCCTCAAAAAGGCTTTCGGTAAGCCTGTTCTTGTGTAATTTGCAATGTGATATTTTGAAGCCCATAGAAGGCTATGGTGAAAAAGGAAATATCTTCCGTTAAAAACTGGAAGGAATATTTCTGAGAAACTACTTTGTGTTCTGTTAATTCATCTCACAGAGTTACAGGTTTCCCCTCTAGAAGCCTTTCGGTAAGACTGTTTTTTGTTATTTCCAAAGTGATATTTGGAATCCCATAGAGGGTTATGGTGAAAAAGAAATATCTTCCGTTAAAAACTGGAAAGAAGCTTTCTAAGAAACTGCCGTGTGTTCTGGTTATACATCTCACCGAGATACTGCTTTCCTCTCAAATAGCCCTTCGCTGAGACTGTTCTTGTGGGATTTGCAAAGTGATATTTGGAAGCCCATAGAGTGCTGTGGTGAAAAGGAAATATCTTCAGTTAAAAACTTGAAAGAAACTTTCTGAGAAACTGCTTTGTGTTCTGTTAATTCATCTCACAGAGTTACAGCTTTCCCCTCAAGAAACGTTTCGCTAAGACTGTTCTTGTGGAATCTGCAAAGTCATGTTTGGAAGCACATATAGCTCTAAGGTGATAAAGGAAATTTCTTCCGTTAAAAACTGGAAAGAAGATTTCTGAGAAACTGCTTTGTGTTCTGTTAATTTATCACACAGAGTTACAGCTTTCCTCTCCAGAAGCCTTTTGCAAGCCCTTAGAGGGCCATGTTGAAAAAGGAAATATCTTCCGTTAAAAACCGAAAAGAAGCTTTCTGAGAAACTTCTTTCTGTTTTGTTAGTTCATATCACAGAGTTACAGCTTTCCCCTCAAGAAGTCGTTCACTAAGACTATTCCTGTGAAATATTCAAAGTGATATTTATAAAGCCATAGAGGGCTATGGTGAAAAAGGAAATATCCTAAGACAGAAAATGAAAAGAAGGTTTCTGAGAAACTGTTTTGTGTTCTGTTAATACATCTCACAGATTTACATCTTTTCCCTCAAGAAGCCTTTCGCGAAGACTGTTCTTGTGGAATATGTAAAGTGATATTTGGAAGCCCGTACAAGGCTATGGTGAAAAAGGAAATATCTTCAGTTAAAAATTGGATAGAAGCTTTCTGAGAAATTGCTTTGTGTTCTCTTAATTCATCTCACAGAGTTACAGCTTTCCCCTCAAGAAGCCGTTCACTAGGACTATTCTTGTGAAATTTTCAAACTGATATTTGGAAACCCTTACAGAGATATGGTGAAAAAGGAAATATCTTCCGTTAAAAACTGGAAAGAAGCTTTCTGAGAAACTGCCGTGAGTTCTGTTCATACATCTCACCGAGTTACAGCTTTCCTCTCAAGAAACCTTTCTCTAAGGCTGTTCTTGTGGAATTTGCAAAGTGATATTTGGAAGCCCATAGTGGGCTATGGTGAAAAAGGAAAAATCTTCGGGTAAAAACTGGAAATAAGCTTTCTGAGAAACTGCTTTGTGTTCTGTTAATTCATCTCACAGAGTTACAACTTTCCCCTCAAGAAGCCGTTCACTAAGACTTTTCTTGTGGAATTTGCAAAGTGATATTTGGAGTCCCATTGAAGGCTATGGTGAAAAAGAAAACATCCTAAGATAAAAACTGAAATGAAGCTTTCTGTGAAACTGCATTGTGTTCTGTAAATTCATCTCACAGAGTTAGAGATTTCCCCTCAAGAAGTCGTTCACTAAGACTGTTCTTGTGAAACTTGCAAAATGATATTTGGAAGCCCATAGAGGGCTATTGTGAAAATGGAAATATCCTAAGATAAAAACCGAAAAGAAACTGTCTGAGAAACTGCTTTGTGTTGTGTTAGTTTATCTCACAGAGTTACAGCTTTCCCCTCAAGAAGTCGTTCACCAAGACTGTTCTTGTGAAATTTGCAAAGTGATATTTGGAAGCTCATAGAAGGCTATGGTGAAAATGAAAATATCTTCCGTTAAAAACTGGAAAGAAGCATTCTGAGAAACTGCCGTGTGTTCTGTTAATACATCTCACCGAGTTACAGCTTTCCCCTCAAGAACCCTCTCGCTAAGACTGTTCTTGTGGAATTTGCAAAGTGATATTTGGAAGCCCTTAGAGGGCTATGGTTAAAAAGGAAATATCCACCGTTAAAAACTGGAAAGAAGATTGCTGAGAAACTGCTTTGTGTTCTGTTAATTCATCTCACAGAATTACAGCTTTTCCCTCAGAAGCCTTTCGCTAAGATTGTTCTTGTAGAACTTGCAAAGTGATATTTGGAAGCCCATATAGGGCTACGGTGAAAAAGGAAATATCCTCCGTTAAAAACTGCAAAGAAGCTTTCTGAGAAACTGCTTTATGTTCTGGTAATTCATCTCACAGAATTACAGTTTACCCTCCAGCAGCCGTTCACTGAGCCTGTTCTTGTGGAATTTGCAATGCGATATTGGAAGCCCATAGAGGGTTATGGCAAAAAAGGATATATCCTAAGATAAAACCGAAAAGAAGCTTTCTGAGAAAATGCATTGTGTCCTCTTAATTCATCTCACAGAGTTACAGCTTTCCCCTCAAGAAGCCATTCACTAAGACTGTTCCTGTGGAATTTGCAAGGTGATAGTTGAAAGCCCATACAGGGCTACGGAGAAAATGGAAATATGTTGCGTTAAATACTGGAAAGAATCTTTCTAGGAAACTGCTTTGTGTTCTCTTAATTCATCTCACGGAGTTACAGCTTTCCCCTCAAGAAGCCTTTCGCTAAGACTGTTCATGTGGAATTTGCAAAGTGATATTTGGAATCCCATAGAGGACTATGGTGAAAAAGGAAATATCCTAAGGTAAAAACTGAAAAGTAGGTTTCTGAGAAAATGTTTTGTGTTATGTTAATTCATCTTACAGAGTTACAGTTTTACCCTCAAGAAGCCTTTCTCTAAGACTGTTCTTCTGGAATTTGCAAAGTGATATTTGGAAGCCCATAGTGGGCTTTGCTGTAAAAGGAAATATCCTAAGATAAAAAACGAAAAGAAGGTTTCTGAGAAACCGCTTTGTGTTCTGTTAGTTCATCTCACAGAGTTACAGCTTTCCCATCGAGAATCCTTTCGCTAAGACTGTTCTTGTGGAATTTGCAAATATTTTTGGAAGCTCATAGAGGGCTATGCTGAAAAAGGAAATATCCTAAGATAAAAACTGAAAAGAAGCTTTCTGAGAAACTGCTTTGTGTTCTGTTAATTCATCTCAGGGAGTTACGGCTTTCCCTTCAAGAAGTCTTTCACAAAGACTGTTCTTGTGTAATTTGCAAAGTGATTTTTGGAAGGCCACAGAGGGCTATGTTGAAAAAGGAAAAATAGTAAGATTAAATCCGAAAAGAAACTGCTTTGTGTTCTGATAATTCATCTCAGAGAGTTACAGATTTCCACTCAAGAGGCCGTTCACTAAGACTGTTCTTCTCAAATTTGAAAGTGATATTTAGAATCCCATAGAGGGCTATGGTGAAAAAGGAATTATTTTCCGTTAAAAACTGGAAAGACGCTTTCTGAGAAACTGCTTTGTGTTCTGTTAATTCATCTGACAGAGTTACAACATTTCCCTCAGGAAGCCTTTCGCTAAGGCTGTTGTTGTCGAATGTGCAAAGTGATATTTGGAAGCCCATAGAGGACTATGGTGAAAAAGGAAATATCTTGAGTTAAAAAGCGGAAAGAATCTTTCTGAGAAACTCCCTTTTGTTCTGTTAATTCACCTCACAGAGTTACAGCTTTCCCCTCAATAATTCTTTCGCTAAGACTGTTCTTGTGGAATTTGCAAAGTGAGATTTGGAAGCCCATAGAGGGCTATGGTGAAAAAGGAAATATCGTAAGATAAAAACTGAAAAGAAGCTTTCTGAGAAACTGCTTTGTGTTCTGTGAATTCATCTCACATAGTTACAACATTTCCCTCTAAAACCCTTTCGCTAAGACTGTTCTTGTTGAATTTGCAAAGCGATATTTGGAAGCCCATAGAAGAATATGTTGAAAAAGGAAATATCTTCCGTTAGAAACTGAAAAGAAGCTTGTTGAAAAACTGCTTTGTGTTCTGTTAATTCATCTCACAGAGTTACAACTTTCCCCTCAGGAAATCTTTCGCTTACACTGTTCTTGTGAAATTTGCAAAGTGATATTTGGAATCCCACAGAGGGCTATGGAATAATAGGAAATATCCTCCGTTAAAAACTGGAAAGAAGCTTTCTGAGAAACTGCTTTGTGTTGTGTTAGTTTATCTCACAGAGTTACAGCTTTCCCCTCAAGAAGTCGTTCACTAAGACTTTTCTTGTGGAATTTGCAAAGCGATATTTGGAAGCCCATAGAAGGCTATGGTGAAAATGGAAATATCCTAAGATAAAAACCGAAAAGAAGCTGTCTGAGAAACTGCTCTGTGTTGTGTTAGTTTATCTCACAGAGTTACAGCTTTCCCCTCAAGAAATCGTTCACTAAGACTGTTCTTGTGGAATTTGCAAAGTGATATTTGGAAACCCATAGAGGGCTATGTTGAAAAAGGAAACATCGTAAGATAAAAACTGAAAAGAAGCTTTGTGAGAAATTGGTGTTCTGTTAATTCGTCTCACAAAGTTACAGCTTTCCCCTCAAGAAGCCTTTCGCTAAGACTGTTCTTGGGGAATTTGCAAAGCGATATTTGGAAACCTATAGAGGGCTAAGGTGAAAAAGGAAATATCTTCCGTTAAAAACTGGAAAGAAGATTTCTGAGAAACTGCTTTGTGTTCTGTTAATGCATCTCACAGGGTTACAGCTTTCCCCTCCAGACACCTTTCGCTAACACTGTTCTTGTGGAATTTGCAAAGTGATATTTGGAAGCCCAGAGAGAACTATGGTGAAAAAGGAAATATCTTCAGTTAAAAAATGAAAAGAAGCTTTCCGAGAAACTGCTTTGTGTTCTGTTAATTCATCTCAAAGAGTTACAGCTTTCCCCTCCAGACACCTTTCGCTAACACTGTAATTGTGAAATTTGCAAAGTGATATTTGGAAGCCCAGAGAGAATTATGGTGAAAAAGGAAATACCTTCAGTTTAAAAATGAAAAGAAGCTTTCCGAGAAACTGCTTTGTGTTCTGTTAATTCATCTCAAAGAGTTACAGCTTTCCCCTCAAGAAGCCTTCCACTAAGACTGTTTTTGAGGAATTTCCAAAGTGATATGTGGAAGCCCATAGAAGGCTATTGTGAAAACGGAAATATCCTAAGATACTAACCGAAAAGAAGCTGTCTAAAAAACTGCTTTGTGTTCTGTTAGTTCATCGCACAGAGCTACAGATTTCCTCTCAAGAAGACGTTCACTAAGACAGTTTTGTGAAATTTGGAAAGTGATATTTGGATACCCATAGTGGACTATGGTGAAAAAGGAAATATCTTCCGTTAAAAACTGGAAAGAACCATTCTGAGAAAATGCGGTGTGTTCTGTTAGTACATATGACCGAGTTACAGCTTTCCTCTCAAGAAGCCTTTCGCTAAGACTGTTCTTGTGGGATTTCCAAAGTGATATTTGGAAGCCCATAGAGGGCTATAGTGAAAAAGGAATTATCTTCAGTTAAATACTGGAAAGAAGCTTTCTGAGAGACTGCTTTGTGTTCTGTTAATTCATCTCACAGAGTTACAGCTTCCCCCTCAAGAAACCTTTCGCTAAGACTGTTCTTGTGGAATTTTCAAAGTGATATTTGGAAGCCCATAGAGGACTATGGTGAAAAACGAAACATCTTCCGTTAAAAACTGGAAAGAAGATTTGTGAGAAACTGCTTTTTATTCTGTTAATTCATCTCACAGAGTTACAGATTTCCCCTCCAGAAGCCTTTCGCTAAGACTGTTCTAGTGGAATTTGCAAAGTGATATTTGGAAGCCCATGGAGGGCTATGGTGAAAAGGGTAATAACTTCCGTTAAGAACTGGAAAGAAGCTTTCTAAGAAACTGCCGTGTGTTCTGTTAATACATCTCACCGAGTTACAGCTCTACCCTCAAGAAGCCTTTCTATAAAAATGTTCTTGTGGAATTTGCAATGTGATACTTGGAAGCCCATAGAGGGCTATTTTGAAAATGGAAATACCCTAAGATAAAAACCGAAAAGAAGCTGTCAGAGAAACTGCTTTGTGTTGTGTTAGTTCATCTCACTGTGTTACAGCTTTCCCCTCAAGAAGCCCTTCACTAAGACTGTTCTTGTGAAATTTGCAAACTGATATTTGTAATCCCTTAGAGAGCTATGGTGAAAAAGGAAATATATTCCCTTAAAAACTGGAAATAAGCTTTCTGAGAAACTGCCATGTGTTCTCTTAATGCACCTCACCGAGTTACAGCTTTCCCCTCAAGAAGACTTTCGCTAAGACTGTTGTTGTGGGATTTGCAAAGTGATATTTGGAAGTCCATAGAGGTCTATTGTGAAAAAGGAAATTTCTTCCGTTAAAAACTGGAAAGAAGATTTCTGAGAAATTGCTATTTGTTCTGTTAATTCATCTCACAGAGTTACAGCTTCTCCTCCAGAAGCCTTTCGCTAAGACTGTTCTTGGGGAATTTGCAAAGTGATATTTGGAAGCCCATAGAAGGCTATTTTGAAAAAGGAATTATCCTAAGATAGAATCTGAAAATAAGCTTTCTGAAAATCTGCTTTGTGTTCTGTTAATTCATCTCACAGAGTTACAGCTTTCCCCTCAAAAAGGCTTTCGGTAAGCCTGTTCTTGTGTAATTTGCAATGTGATATTTTGAAGCCCATAGAAGGCTATGGTGAAAAAGGAAATATCTTCCGTTAAAAACTGGAAGGAATATTTCTGAGAAACTACTTTGTGTTCTGTTAATTCATCTCACAGAGTTACAGGTTTCCCCTCTAGAAGCCTTTCGGTAAGACTGTTTTTTGTTATTTCCAAAGTGATATTTGGAATCCCATAGAGGGTTATGGTGAAAAAGAAATATCTTCCGTTAAAAACTGGAAAGAAGCTTTCTAAGAAACTGCCGTGTGTTCTGGTTATACATCTCACCGAGATACTGCTTTCCTCTCAAATAGCCCTTCGCTGAGACTGTTCTTGTGGGATTTGCAAAGTGATATTTGGAAGCCCA
Organism: Chlorocebus sabaeus; assembly: GCF_047675955.1. Classification (NCBI taxonomy): domain Eukaryota; kingdom Metazoa; phylum Chordata; class Mammalia; order Primates; family Cercopithecidae; genus Chlorocebus; species Chlorocebus sabaeus. Next base: position 19,193 of record NW_027327843.1, read on the forward strand.
TAGAGTGCTGTGGTGAAAAGGAAATATCTTCAGTTAAAAACTTGAAAGAAACTTTCTGAGAAACTGCTTTGTGTTCTGTTAATTCATCTCACAGAGTTACAGCTTTCCCCTCAAGAAACGTTTCGCTAAGACTGTTCTTGTGGAATCTGCAAAGTCATGTTTGGAAGCACATATAGCTCTAAGGTGATAAAGGAAATTTCTTCCGTTAAAAACTGGAAAGAAGATTTCTGAGAAACTGCTTTGTGTTCTGTTAATTTATCACACAGAGTTACAGCTTTCCTCTCCAGAAGCCTTTTGCAAGCCCTTAGAGGGCCATGTTGAAAAAGGAAATATCTTCCGTTAAAAACCGAAAAGAAGCTTTCTGAGAAACTTCTTTCTGTTTTGTTAGTTCATATCACAGAGTTACAGCTTTCCCCTCAAGAAGTCGTTCACTAAGACTATTCCTGTGAAATATTCAAAGTGATATTTATAAAGCCATAGAGGGCTATGGTGAAAAAGGAAATATCCTAAGACAGAAACTGAAAAGAAGGTTTCTGAGAAACTGTTTTGTGTTCTGTTAATACATCTCACAGATTTACATCTTTTCCCTCAAGAAGCCTTTCGCGAAGACTGTTCTTGTGGAATATGTAAAGTGATATTTGGAAGCCCGTACAAGGCTATGGTGAAAAAGGAAATATCTTCAGTTAAAAATTGGATAGAAGCTTTCTGAGAAATTGCTTTGTGTTCTCTTAATTCATCTCACAGAGTTACAGCTTTCCCCTCAAGAAGCCGTTCACTAGGACTATTCTTGTGAAATTTTCAAACTGATATTTGGAAACCCTTACAGAGATATGGTGAAAAAGGAAATATCTTCCGTTAAAAACTGGAAAGAAGCTTTCTGAGAAACTGCCGTGAGTTCTGTTCATACATCTCACCGAGTTACAGCTTTCCTCTCAAGAAACCTTTCTCTAAGGCTGTTCTTGTGGAATTTGCAAAGTGATATTTGGAAGCCCATAGTGGGCTATGGTGAAAAAGGAAAAATCTTCGGGTAAAAACTGGAAATAAGCTTTCTGAGAAACTGCTTTGTGTTCTGTTAATTCATCTCACAGAGTTACAACTTTCCCCTCAAGAAGCCGTTCACTAAGACTTTTCTTGTGGAATTTGCAAAGTGATATTTGGAGTCCCATTGAAGGCTATGGTGAAAAAGAAAACATCCTAAGATAAAAACTGAAATGAAGCTTTCTGTGAAACTGCATTGTGTTCTGTAAATTCATCTCACAGAGTTAGAGATTTCCCCTCAAGAAGTCGTTCACTAAGACTGTTCTTGTGAAACTTGCAAAATGATATTTGGAAGCCCATAGAGGGCTATTGTGAAAATGGAAATATCCTAAGATAAAAACCGAAAAGAAACTGTCTGAGAAACTGCTTTGTGTTGTGTTAGTTTATCTCACAGAGTTACAGCTTTCCCCTCAAGAAGTCGTTCACCAAGACTGTTCTTGTGAAATTTGCAAAGTGATATTTGGAAGCTCATAGAAGGCTATGGTGAAAATGAAAATATCTTCCGTTAAAAACTGGAAAGAAGCATTCTGAGAAAATGCCGTGTGTTCTGTTAATACATCTCACCGAGTTACAGCTTTCCCCTCAAGAACCCTCTCGCTAAGACTGTTCTTGTGGAATTTGCAAAGTGATATTTGGAAGCCCTTAGAGGGCTATGGTTAAAAAGGAAATATCCACCGTTAAAAACTGGAAAGAAGATTGCTGAGAAACTGCTTTGTGTTCTGTTAATTCATCTCACAGAATTACAGCTTTTCCCTCAGAAGCCTTTCGCTAAGATTGTTCTTGTAGAACTTGCAAAGTGATATTTGGAAGCCCATATAGGGCTATGGTGAAAAAGGAAATATCCTCCGTTAAAAACTGCAAAGAAGCTTTCTGAGAAACTGCTTTATGTTCTGGTAATTCATCTCACAGAATTACAGTTTACCCTCCAGCAGCCGTTCACTGAGCCTGTTCTTGTGGAATTTGCAATGCGATATTGGAAGCCCATAGAGGGTTATGGCAAAAAAGGATATATCCTAAGATAAAACCGAAAAGAAGCTTTCTGAGAAAATGCATTGTGTCCTCTTAATTCATCTCACAGAGTTACAGCTTTCCCCTCAAGAAGCCATTCACTAAGACTGTTCCTGTGGAATTTGCAAGGTGATAGTTGAAAGCCCATACAGGGCTACGGAGAAAATGGAAATATGTTGCGTTAAATACTGGAAAGAATCTTTCTAGGAAACTGCTTTGTGTTCTCTTAATTCATCTCACGGAGTTACAGCTTTCCCCTCAAGAAGCCTTTCGCTAAGACTGTTCATGTGGAATTTGCAAAGTGATATTTGGAATCCCATAGAGGACTATGGTGAAAAAGGAAATATCCTAAGGTAAAAACTGAAAAGTAGGTTTCTGAGAAAATGTTTTGTGTTATGTTAATTCATCTTACAGAGTTACAGTTTTACCCTCAAGAAGCCTTTCTCTAAGACTGTTCTTCTGGAATTTGCAAAGTGATATTTGGAAGCCCATAGTGGGCTTTGCTGTAAAAGGAAATATCCTAAGATAAAAAACGAAAAGAAGGTTTCTGAGAAACCGCTTTGTGTTCTGTTAGTTCATCTCACAGAGTTACAGCTTTCCCATCGAGAATCCTTTCGCTAAGACTGTTCTTGTGGAATTTGCAAATATTTTTGGAAGCTCATAGAGGGCTATGCTGAAAAAGGAAATATCCTAAGATAAAAACTGAAAAGAAGCTTTCTGAGAAACTGCTTTGTGTTCTGTTAATTCATCTCAGGGAGTTACGGCTTTCCCTTCAAGAAGTCTTTCACAAAGACTGTTCTTGTGTAATTTGCAAAGTGATTTTTGGAAGGCCACAGAGGGCTATGTTGAAAAAGGAAAAATAGTAAGATTAAATCCGAAAAGAAACTGCTTTGTGTTCTGATAATTCATCTCAGAGAGTTACAGATTTCCACTCAAGAGGCCGTTCACTAAGACTGTTCTTCTCAAATTTGAAAGTGATATTTAGAATCCCATAGAGGGCTATGGTGAAAAAGGAATTATTTTCCGTTAAAAACTGGAAAGACGCTTTCTGAGAAACTGCTTTGTGTTCTGTTAATTCATCTGACAGAGTTACAACATTTCCCTCAGGAAGCCTTTCGCTAAGGCTGTTGTTGTCGAATGTGCAAAGTGATATTTGGAAGCCCATAGAGGACTATGGTGAAAAAGGAAATATCTTGAGTTAAAAAGCGGAAAGAATCTTTCTGAGAAACTCCCTTTTGTTCTGTTAATTCACCTCACAGAGTTACAGCTTTCCCCTCAATAATTCTTTCGCTAAGACTGTTCTTGTGGAATTTGCAAAGTGAGATTTGGAAGCCCATAGAGGGCTATGGTGAAAAAGGAAATATCGTAAGATAAAAACTGAAAAGAAGCTTTCTGAGAAACTGCTTTGTGTTCTGTGAATTCATCTCACATAGTTACAACATTTCCCTCTAAAACCCTTTCGCTAAGACTGTTCTTGTTGAATTTGCAAAGCGATATTTGGAAGCCCATAGAAGAATATGTTGAAAAAGGAAATATCTTCCGTTAGAAACTGAAAAGAAGCTTGTTGAAAAACTGCTTTGTGTTCTGTTAATTCATCTCACAGAGTTACAACTTTCCCCTCAGGAAATCTTTCGCTTACACTGTTCTTGTGAAATTTGCAAAGTGATATTTGGAATCCCACAGAGGGCTATGGAATAATAGGAAATATCCTCCGTTAAAAACTGGAAAGAAGCTTTCTGAGAAACTGCTTTGTGTTGTGTTAGTTTATCTCACAGAGTTACAGCTTTCCCCTCAAGAAGTCGTTCACTAAGACTTTTCTTGTGGAATTTGCAAAGCGATATTTGGAAGCCCATAGAAGGCTATGGTGAAAATGGAAATATCCTAAGATAAAAACCGAAAAGAAGCTGTCTGAGAAACTGCTCTGTGTTGTGTTAGTTTATCTCACAGAGTTACAGCTTTCCCCTCAAGAAATCGTTCACTAAGACTGTTCTTGTGGAATTTGCAAAGTGATATTTGGAAACCCATAGAGGGCTATGTTGAAAAAGGAAACATCGTAAGATAAAAACTGAAAAGAAGCTTTGTGAGAAATTGCTTTGTGTTCTGTTAATTCGTCTCACAAAGTTACAGCTTTCCCCTCAAGAAGCCTTTCGCTAAGACTGTTCTTGGGGAATTTGCAAAGCGATATTTGGAAACCTATAGAGGGCTAAGGTGAAAAAGGAAATATCTTCCGTTAAAAACTGGAAAGAAGATTTCTGAGAAACTGCTTTGTGTTCTGTTAATGCATCTCACAGGGTTACAGCTTTCCCCTCCAGACACCTTTCGCTAACACTGTTCTTGTGGAATTTGCAAAGTGATATTTGGAAGCCCAGAGAGAACTATGGTGAAAAAGGAAATATCTTCAGTTAAAAAATGAAAAGAAGCTTTCCGAGAAACTGCTTTGTGTTCTGTTAATTCATCTCAAAGAGTTACAGCTTTCCCCTCCAGACACCTTTCGCTAACACTGTAATTGTGAAATTTGCAAAGTGATATTTGGAAGCCCAGAGAGAATTATGGTGAAAAAGGAAATACCTTCAGTTTAAAAATGAAAAGAAGCTTTCCGAGAAACTGCTTTGTGTTCTGTTAATTCATCTCAAAGAGTTACAGCTTTCCCCTCAAGAAGCCTTCCACTAAGACTGTTTTTGAGGAATTTCCAAAGTGATATGTGGAAGCCCATAGAAGGCTATTGTGAAAACGGAAATATCCTAAGATACTAACCGAAAAGAAGCTGTCTAAAAAACTGCTTTGTGTTCTGTTAGTTCATCGCACAGAGCTACAGATTTCCTCTCAAGAAGACGTTCACTAAGACAGTTTTGTGAAATTTGGAAAGTGATATTTGGATACCCATAGTGGACTATGGTGAAAAAGGAAATATCTTCCGTTAAAAACTGGAAAGAACCATTCTGAGAAAATGCGGTGTGTTCTGTTAGTACATATGACCGAGTTACAGCTTTCCTCTCAAGAAGCCTTTCGCTAAGACTGTTCTTGTGGGATTTCCAAAGTGATATTTGGAAGCCCATAGAGGGCTATAGTGAAAAAGGAATTATCTTCAGTTAAATACTGGAAAGAAGCTTTCTGAGAGACTGCTTTGTGTTCTGTTAATTCATATCACAGAGTTACAGCTTCCCCCTCAAGAAACCTTTCGCTAAGACTGTTCTTGTGGAATTTTCAAAGTGATATTTGGAAGCCCATAGAGGACTATGGTGAAAAACGAAACATCTTCCGTTAAAAACTGGAAAGAAGATTTGTGAGAAACTGCTTTTTATTCTGTTAATTCATCTCACAGAGTTACAGATTTCCCCTCCAGAAGCCTTTCGCTAAGACTGTTCTAGTGGAATTTGCAAAGTGATATTTGGAAGCCCATGGAGGGCTATGGTGAAAAGGGTAATAACTTCCGTTAAGAACTGGAAAGAAGCTTTCTAAGAAACTGCCGTGTGTTCTGTTAATACATCTCACCGAGTTACAGCTCTACCCTCAAGAAGCCTTTCTATAAAAATGTTCTTGTGGAATTTGCAATGTGATACTTGGAAGCCCATAGAGGGCTATTTTGAAAATGGAAATACCCTAAGATAAAAACCGAAAAGAAGCTGTCAGAGAAACTGCTTTGTGTTGTGTTAGTTCATCTCACTGTGTTACAGCTTTCCCCTCAAGAAGCCCTTCACTAAGACTGTTCTTGTGAAATTTGCAAACTGATATTTGTAATCCCTTAGAGAGCTATGGTGAAAAAGGAAATATATTCCCTTAAAAACTGGAAATAAGCTTTCTGAGAAACTGCCATGTGTTCTCTTAATGCACCTCACCGAGTTACAGCTTTCCCCTCAAGAAGACTTTCGCTAAGACTGTTGTTGTGGGATTTGCAAAGTGATATTTGGAAGTCCATAGAGGTCTATTGTGAAAAAGGAAATTTCTTCCGTTAAAAACTGGAAAGAAGATTTCTGAGAAATTGCTATTTGTTCTGTTAATTCATCTCACAGAGTTACAGCTTCTCCTCCAGAAGCCTTTCGCTAAGACTGTTCTTGTGGAATTTGCAAAGTGATATTTGGAAGCCCATAGAAGGCTATTTTGAAAAAGGAATTATCCTAAGATAGAATCTGAAAATAAGCTTTCTGAAAATCTGCTTTGTGTTCTGTTAATTCATCTCACAGAGTTACAGCTTTCCCCTCAAAAAGGCTTTCGGTAAGCCTGTTCTTGTGTAATTTGCAATGTGATATTTTGAAGCCCATAGAAGGCTATGGTGAAAAAGGAAATATCTTCCGTTAAAAACTGGAAGGAATATTTCTGAGAAACTACTTTGTGTTCTGTTAATTCATCTCACAGAGTTACAGGTTTCCCCTCTAGAAGCCTTTCGGTAAGACTGTTTTTTGTTATTTCCAAAGTGATATTTGGAATCCCATAGAGGGTTATGGTGAAAAAGAAATATCTTCCGTTAAAAACTGGAAAGAAGCTTTCTAAGAAACTGCCGTGTGTTCTGGTTATACATCTCACCGAGATACTGCTTTCCTCTCAAATAGCCCTTCGCTGAGACTGTTCTTGTGGGATTTGCAAAGTGATATTTGGAAGCCCATAGAGTGCTGTGGTGAAAAGGAAATATCTTCAGTTAAAAACTTGAAAGAAACTTTCTGAGAAACTGCTTTGTGTTCTGTTAATTCATCTCACAGAGTTACAGCTTTCCCCTCAAGAAACGTTTTGCTAAGACTGTTCTTGTGGAATCTGCAAAGTCATGTTTGGAAGCACATATAGCTCTAAGGTGATAAAGGAAATTTCTTCCGTTAAAAACTGGAAAGAAGATTTCTGAGAAACTGCTTTGTGTTCTGTTAATTTATCACACAGAGTTACAGCTTTCCTCTCCAGAAGCCTTTTGCAAGCCCTTAGAGGGCCATGTTGAAAAAGGAAATATCTTCCGTTAAAAACCGAAAAGAAGCTTTCTGAGAAACTTCTTTCTGTTTTGTTAGTTCATATCACAGAGTTACAGCTTTCCCCTCAAGAAGTCGTTCACTAAGACTATTCCTGTGAAATATTCAAAGTGATATTTATAAAGCCATAGAGGGCTATGGTGAAAAAGGAAATATCCTAAGACAGAAACTGAAAAGAAGGTTTCTGAGAAACTGTTTTGTGTTCTGTTAATACATCTCACAGATTTACATCTTTTCCCTCAAGAAGCCTTTCGCGAAGACTGTTCTTGTGGAATATGTAAAGTGATATTTGGAAGCCCGTACAAGGCTATGGTGAAAAAGGAAATATCTTCAGTTAAAAATTGGATAGAAGCTTTCTGAGAAATTGCTTTGTGTTCTCTTAATTCATCTCACAGAGTTACAGCTTTCCCCTCAAGAAGCCGTTCACTAGGACTATTCTTGTGAAATTTTCAAACTGATATTTGGAAACCCTTACAGAGATATGGTGAAAAAGGAAATATCTTCCGTTAAAAACTGGAAAGAAGCTTTCTGAGAAACTGCCGTGAGTTCTGTTCATACATCTCACCGAGTTACAGCTTTCCTCTCAAGAAACCTTTCTCTAAGGCTGTTCTTGTGGAATTTGCAAAGTGATATTTGGAAGCCCATAGTGGGCTATGGTGAAAAAGGAAAAATCTTCGGGTAAAAACTGGAAATAAGCTTTCTGAGAAACTGCTTTGTGTTCTGTTAATTCATCTCACAGAGTTACAACTTTCCCCTCAAGAAGCCGTTCACTAAGACTTTTCTTGTGGAATTTGCAAAGTGATATTTGGAGTCCCATTGAAGGCTATGGTGAAAAAGAAAACATCCTAAGATAAAAACTGAAATGAAGCTTTCTGTGAAACTGCATTGTGTTCTGTAAATTCATCTCACAGAGTTAGAGATTTCCCCTCAAGAAGTCGTTCACTAAGACTGTTCTTGTGAAACTTGCAAAATGATATTTGGAAGCCCATAGAGGGCTATTGTGAAAATGGAAATATCCTAAGATAAAAACCGAAAAGAAACTGTCTGAGAAACTGCTTTGTGTTGTGTTAGTTTATCTCACAGAGTTACAGCTTTCCCCTCAAGAAGTCGTTCACCAAGACTGTTCTTGTGAAATTTGCAAAGTGATATTTGGAAGCTCATAGAAGGCTATGGTGAAAATGAAAATATCTTCCGTTAAAAACTGGAAAGAAGCATTCTGAGAAACTGCCGTGTGTTCTGTTAATACATCTCACCGAGTTACAGCTTTCCCCTCAAGAACCCTCTCGCTAAGACTGTTCTTGTGGAATTTGCAAAGTGATATTTGGAAGCCCTTAGAGGGCTATGGTTAAAAAGGAAATATCCACCGTTAAAAACTGGAAAGAAGATTGCTGAGAAACTGCTTTGTGTTCTGTTAATTCATCTCACAGAATTACAGCTTTTCCCTCAGAAGCCTTTCGCTAAGATTGTTCTTGTAGAACTTGCAAAGTGATATTTGGAAGCCCATATAGGGCTACGGTGAAAAAGGAAATATCCTCCGTTAAAAACTGCAAAGAAGCTTTCTGAGAAACTGCTTTATGTTCTGGTAATTCATCTCACAGAATTACAGTTTACCCTCCAGCAGCCGTTCACTGAGCCTGTTCTTGTGGAATTTGCAATGCGATATTGGAAGCCCATAGAGGGTTATGGCAAAAAAGGATATATCCTAAGATAAAACCGAAAAGAAGCTTTCTGAGAAAATGCATTGTGTCCTCTTAATTCATCTCACAGAGTTACAGCTTTCCCCTCAAGAAGCCATTCACTAAGACTGTTCCTGTGGAATTTGCAAGGTGATAGTTGAAAGCCCATACAGGGCTACGGAGAAAATGGAAATATGTTGCGTTAAATACTGGAAAGAATCTTTCTAGGAAACTGCTTTGTGTTCTCTTAATTCATCTCACGGAGTTACAGCTTTCCCCTCAAGAAGCCTTTCGCTAAGACTGTTCATGTGGAATTTGCAAAGTGATATTTGGAATCCCATAGAGGACTATGGTGAAAAAGGAAATATCCTAAGGTAAAAACTGAAAAGTAGGTTTCTGAGAAAATGTTTTGTGTTATGTTAATTCATCTTACAGAGTTACAGTTTTACCCTCAAGAAGCCTTTCTCTAAGACTGTTCTTCTGGAATTTGCAAAGTGATATTTGGAAGCCCATAGTGGGCTTTGCTGTAAAAGGAAATATCCTAAGATAAAAAACGAAAAGAAGGTTTCTGAGAAACCGCTTTGTGTTCTGTTAGTTCATCTCACAGAGTTACAGCTTTCCCATCGAGAATCCTTTCGCTAAGACTGTTCTTGTGGAATTTGCAAATATTTTTGGAAGCTCATAGAGGGCTATGCTGAAAAAGGAAATATCCTAAGATAAAAACTGAAAAGAAGCTTTCTGAGAAACTGCTTTGTGTTCTGTTAATTCATCTCAGGGAGTTACGGCTTTCCCTTCAAGAAGTCTTTCACAAAGACTGTTCTTGTGTAATTTGCAAAGTGATTTTTGGAAGGCCACAGAGGGCTATGTTGAAAAAGGAAAAATAGTAAGATTAAATCCGAAAAGAAACTGCTTTGTGTTCTGATAATTCATCTCAGAGAGTTACAGATTTCCACTCAAGAGGCCGTTCACTAAGACTGTTCTTCTCAAATTTGAAAGTGATATTTAGAATCCCATAGAGGGCTATGGTGAAAAAGGAATTATTTTCCGTTAAAAACTGGAAAGACGCTTTCTGAGAAACTGCTTTGTGTTCTGTTAATTCATCTGACAGAGTTACAACATTTCCCTCAGGAAGCCTTTCGCTAAGGCTGTTGTTGTCGAATGTGCAAAGTGATATTTGGAAGCCCATAGAGGACTATGGTGAAAAAGGAAATATCTTGAGTTAAAAAGCGGAAAGAATCTTTCTGAGAAACTCCCTTTTGTTCTGTTAATTCACCTCACAGAGTTACAGCTTTCCCCTCAATAATTCTTTCGCTAAGACTGTTCTTGTGGAATTTGCAAAGTGAGATTTGGAAGCCCATAGAGGGCTATGGTGAAAAAGGAAATATCGTAAGATAAAAACTGAAAAGAAGCTTTCTGAGAAACTGCTTTGTGTTCTGTGAATTCATCTCACATAGTTACAACATTTCCCTCTAAAACCCTTTCGCTAAGACTGTTCTTGTTGAATTTGCAAAGCGATATTTGGAAGCCCATAGAAGAATATGTTGAAAAAGGAAATATCTTCCGTTAGAAACTGAAAAGAAGCTTGTTGAAAAACTGCTTTGTGTTCTGTTAATTCATCTCACAGAGTTACAACTTTCCCCTCAGGAAATCTTTCGCTTACACTGTTCTTGTGAAATTTGCAAAGTGATATTTGGAATCCCACAGAGGGCTATGGAATAATAGGAAATATCCTCCGTTAAAAACTGGAAAGAAGCTTTCTGAGAAACTGCTTTGTGTTGTGTTAGTTTATCTCACAGAGTTACAGCTTTCCCCTCAAGAAGTCGTTCACTAAGACTTTTCTTGTGGAATTTGCAAAGCGATATTTGGAAGCCCATAGAAGGCTATGGTGAAAATGGAAATATCCTAAGATAAAAACCGAAAAGAAGCTGTCTGAGAAACTGCTCTGTGTTGTGTTAGTTTATCTCACAGAGTTACAGCTTTCCCCTCAAGAAATCGTTCACTAAGACTGTTCTTGTGGAATTTGCAAAGTGATATTTGGAAACCCATAGAGGGCTATGTTGAAAAAGGAAACATCGTAAGATAAAAACTGAAAAGAAGCTTTGTGAGAAATTGCTTTGTGTTCTGTTAATTCGTCTCACAAAGTTACAGCTTTCCCCTCAAGAAGCCTTTCGCTAAGACTGTTCTTGGGGAATTTGCAAAGCGATATTTGGAAACCTATAGAGGGCTAAGGTGAAAAAGGAAATATCTTCCGTTAAAAACTGGAAAGAAGATTTCTGAGAAACTGCTTTGTGTTCTGTTAATGCATCTCACAGGGTTACAGCTTTCCCCTCCAGACACCTTTCGCTAACACTGTTCTTGTGGAATTTGCAAAGTGATATTTGGAAGCCCAGAGAGAACTATGGTGAAAAAGGAAATATCTTCAGTTAAAAAATGAAAAGAAGCTTTCCGAGAAACTGCTTTGTGTTCTGTTAATTCATCTCAAAGAGTTACAGCTTTCCCCTCCAGACACCTTTCGCTAACACTGTAATTGTGAAATTTGCAAAGTGATATTTGGAAGCCCAGAGAGAATTATGGTGAAAAAGGAAATACCTTCAGTTTAAAAATGAAAAGAAGCTTTCCGAGAAACTGCTTTGTGTTCTGTTAATTCATCTCAAAGAGTTACAGCTTTCCCCTCAAGAAGCCTTCCACTAAGACTGTTTTTGAGGAATTTCCAAAGTGATATGTGGAAGCCCATAGAAGGCTATTGTGAAAACGGAAATATCCTAACATACTAACCGAAAAGAAGCTGTCTAAAAAACTGCTTTGTGTTCTGTTAGTTCATCGCACAGAGCTACAGATTTCCTCTCAAGAAGACGTTCACTAAGACAGTTTTGTGAAATTTGGAAAGTGATATTTGGATACCCATAGTGGACTATGGTGAAAAAGGAAATATCTTCCGTTAAAAACTGGAAAGAACCATTCTGAGAAAATGTGGTGTGTTCTGTTGGTACATATGACCGAGTTACAGCTTTCCTCTCAAGAAGCCTTTCGCTAAGACTGTTCTTGTGGGATTTCCAAAGTGATATTTGGAAGCCCATAGAGGGCTATAGTGAAAAAGGAATTATCTTCAGTTAAATACTGGAAAGAAGCTTTCTGAGAGACTGCTTTGTGTTCTGTTAATTCATCTCACAGAGTTACAGCTTCCCCCTCAAGAAACCTTTCGCTAAGACTGTTCTTGTGGAATTTTCAAAGTGATATTTGGAAGCCCATAGAGGACTATGGTGAAAAACGAAACATCTTCCGTTAAAAACTGGAAAGAAGATTTGTGAGAAACTGCTTTTTATTCTGTTAATTCATCTCACAGAGTTACAGATTTCCCCTCCAGAAGCCTTTCGCTAAGACTGTTCTAGTGGAATTTGCAAAGTGATATTTGGAAGCCCATGGAGGGCTATGGTGAAAAGGGTAATAACTTCCGTTAAGAACTGGAAAGAAGCTTTCTAAGAAACTGCCGTGTGTTCTGTTAATACATCTCACCGAGTTACAGCTCTACCCTCAAGAAGCCTTTCTATAAAAATGTTCTTGTGGAATTTGCAATGTGATACTTGGAAGCCCATAGAGGGCTATTTTGAAAATGGAAATACCCTAAGATAAAAACCGAAAAGAAGCTGTCAGAGAAACTGCTTTGTGTTGTGTTAGTTCATCTCACTGTGTTACAGCTTTCCCCTCAAGAAGCCCTTCACTAAGACTGTTCTTGTGAAATTTGCAAACTGATATTTGTAATCCCTTAGAGAGCTATGGTGAAAAAGGAAATATATTCCCTTAAAAACTGGAAATAAGCTTTCTGAGAAACTGCCATGTGTTCTCTTAATGCACCTCACCAAGTTACAGCTTTCCCCTCAAGAAGACTTTCGCTAAGACTGTTGTTGTGGGATTTGCAAAGTGATATTTGGAAGTCCATAGAGGTCTATTGTAAAAAAGGAAATTTCTTCCGTTAAAAACTGGAAAGAAGATTTCTGAGAAATTGCTATTTGTTCTGTTAATTCATCTCACAGAGTTACAGCTTCTCCTCCAGAAGCCTTTCGCTAAGACTGTTCTTGTGGAATTTGCAAAGTGATATTTGGAAGCCCATAGAAGGCTATTTTGAAAAAGGAATTATCCTAAGATAGAATCTGAAAATAAGCTTTCTGAAAATCTGCTTTGTGTTCTGTTAATTCATCTCACAGAGTTACAGCTTTCCCCTCAAAAAGGCTTTCGGTAAGCCTGTTCTTGTGTAATTTGCAATGTGATATTTTGAAGCCCATAGAAGGCTATGGTGAAAAAGGAAATATCTTCCGTTAAAAACTGGAAGGAATATTTCTGAGAAACTACTTTGTGTTCTGTTAATTCATCTCACAGAGTTACAGGTTTCCCCTCTAGAAGCCTTTCGGTAAGACTGTTTTTTGTTATTTCCAAAGTGATATTTGGAATCCCATAGAGGGTTATGGTGAAAAAGAAATATCTTCCGTTAAAAACTGGAAAGAAGCTTTCTAAGAAACTGCCGTGTGTTCTGGTTATACATCTCACCGAGATACTGCTTTCCTCTCAAATAGCCCTTCGCTGAGACTGTTCTTGTGGGATTTGCAAAGTGATATTTGGAAGCCCATAGAGTGCTGTGGTGAAAAGGAAATATCTTCAGTTAAAAACTTGAAAGAAACTTTCTGAGAAACTGCTTTGTGTTCTGTTAATTCATCTCACAGAGTTACAGCTTTCCCCTCAAGAAACGTTTCGCTAAGACTGTTCTTGTGGAATCTGCAAAGTCATGTTTGGAAGCACATATAGCTCTAAGGTGATAAAGGAAATTTCTTCCGTTAAAAACTGGAAAGAAGATTTCTGAGAAACTGCTTTGTGTTCTGTTAATTTATCACACAGAGTTACAGCTTTCCTCTCCAGAAGCCTTTTGCAAGCCCTTAGAGGGCCATGTTGAAAAAGGAAATATCTTCCGTTAAAAACCGAAAAGAAGCTTTCTGAGAAACTTCTTTCTGTTTTGTTAGTTCATATCACAGAGTTACAGCTTTCCCCTCAAGAAGTCGTTCACTAAGACTATTCCTGTGAAATATTCAAAGTGATATTTATAAAGCCATAGAGGGCTATGGTGAAAAAGGAAATATCCTAAGACAGAAACTGAAAAGAAGGTTTCTGAGAAACTGTTTTGTGTTCTGTTAATACATCTCACAGATTTACATCTTTTCCCTCAAGAAGCCTTTCGCGAAGACTGTTCTTGTGGAATATGTAAAGTGATATTTGGAAGCCCGTACAAGGCTATGGTGAAAAAGGAAATATCTTCAGTTAAAAATTGGATAGAAGCTTTCTGAGAAATTGCTTTGTGTTCTCTTAATTCATCTCACAGAGTTACAGCTTTCCCCTCAAGAAGCCGTTCACTAGGACTATTCTTGTGAAATTTTCAAACTGATATTTGGAAACCCTTACAGAGATATGGTGAAAAAGGAAATATCTTCCGTTAAAAACTGGAAAGAAGCTTTCTGAGAAACTGCCGTGAGTTCTGTTCATACATCTCACCGAGTTACAGCTTTCCTCTCAAGAAACTTTTCTCTAAGGCTGTTCTTGTGGAATTTGCAAAGTGATATTTGGAAGCCCATAGTGGGCTATGGTGAAAAAGGAAAAATCTTCGGGTAAAAACTGGAAATAAGCTTTCTGAGAAACTGCTTTGTGTTCTGTTAATTCATCTCACAGAGTTACAACTTTCCCCTCAAGAAGCCGTTCACTAAGACTTTTCTTGTGGAATTTGCAAAGTGATATTCGGAGTCCCATTGAAGGCTATGGTGAAAAAGAAAACATCCTAAGATAAAAACTGAAATGAAGCTTTCTGTGAAACTGCATTGTGTTCTGTAAATTCATCTCACAGAGTTAGAGATTTCCCCTCAAGAAGTCGTTCACTAAGACTGTTCTTGTGAAACTTGCAAAATGATATTTGGAAGCCCATAGAGGGCTATTGTGAAAATGGAAATATCCTAAGATAAAAACCGAAAAGAAACTGTCTGAGAAACTGCTTTGTGTTGTGTTAGTTTATCTCACAGAGTTACAGCTTTCCCCTCAAGAAGTCGTTCACCAAGACTGTTCTTGTGAAATTTGCAAAGTGATATTTGGAAGCTCATAGAAGGCTATGGTGAAAATGAAAATATCTTCCGTTAAAAACTGGAAAGAAGCATTCTGAGAAACTGCCGTGTGTTCTGTTAATACATCTCACCGAGTTACAGCTTTCCCCTCAAGAACCCTCTCGCTAAGACTGTTCTTGTGGAATTTGCAAAGTGATATTTGGAAGCCCTTAGAGGGCTATGGTTAAAAAGGAAATATCCACCGTTAAAAACTGGAAAGAAGATTGCTGAGAAACTGCTTTGTGTTCTGTTAATTCATCTCACAGAATTACAGCTTTTCCCTCAGAAGCCTTTCGCTAAGATTGTTCTTGTAGAACTTGCAAAGTGATATTTGGAAGCCCATATAGGGCTATGGTGAAAAAGGAAATATCCTCCGTTAAAAACTGCAAAGAAGCTTTCTGAGAAACTGCTTTATGTTCTGTTAATTCATCTCACAGAATTACAGTTTACCCTCCAGCAGCCGTTCACTGAGCCTGTTCTTGTGGAATTTGCAATGCGATATTGGAAGCCCATAGAGGGTTATGGTGAAAAAGGATATATCCTAAGATAAAAACCGAAAAGAAGCTTTCTGAGAAACTGCTTTATGTTCTGTTAATTCATCTCACAGAATTACAGTTTACCCTCCAGCAGCCGTTCACTGAGCCTGTTCTTGTGGAATTTGCAATGCGATATTGGAAGCCCATAGAGGGTTATGGCGAAAAAGGATATATCCTAAGATAAAAACCGAAAAGAAGCTTTCTGAGAAAATGCATTGTGTCCTCTTAATTCATCTCACAGAGTTACAGCTTTCCCCTCAAGAAGCCATTCACTAAGACTGTTCCTGTGGAATTTGCAAGGTGATAGTTGAAAGCCCATACAGGGCTACGGAGAAAATGGAAATATGTTGCGTTAAATACTGGAAAGAATCTTTCTAGGAAACTGCTTTGTGTTCTCTTAATTCATCTCACAGAGTTACAGCTTTCCCCTCAAGAAGCCTTTCGCTAAGACTGTTCATGTGGAATTTGCAAAGTGATATTTGGAATCCCATAGAGGACTATGGTGAAAAAGGAAATATCCTAAGGTAAAAACTGAAAAGTAGGTTTCTGAGAAAATGTTTTGTGTTATGTTAATTCATCTTACAGAGTTACAGTTTTACCCTCAAGAAGCCTTTCTCTAAGACTGCTCTTCTGGAATTTGCAAAGTGATATTTGGAAGCCCATAGTGGGCTTTGCTGTAAAAGGAAATATCCTAAGATAAAAAACGAAAAGAAGGTTTCTGAGAAACCGCTTTGTGTTCTGTTAGTTCATCTCACAGAGTTACAGCTTTCCCATCGAGAATCCTTTCGCTAAGACTGTTCTTGTGGAATTTGCAAATATTTTTGGAAGCTCATAGAGGGCTATGCTGAAAAAGGAAATATCCTAAGATAAAAACTGAAAAGAAGCTTTCTGAGAAACTGCTTTGTGTTCTGTTAATTCATCTCAGGGAGTTACGGCTTTCCCTTCAAGAAGTCTTTCACAAAGACTGTTCTTGTGTAATTTGCAAAGTGATATTTGGAAGGCCACAGAGGGCTATGTTGAAAAAGGAAAAATAGTAAGATTAAATCCGAAAAGAAACTTTTTGAGAAACTGCTTTGTGTTCTGATAATTCATCTCAGAGAGTTACAGATTTCCACTCAAGAGGCCGTTCACTAAGACTGTTCTTCTCAAATTTGAAAGTGATATTTAGAATCCCATAGAGGGCTATGGTGAAAAAGGAATTATTTTCCGTTAAAAACTGGAAAGACGCTTTCTGAGAAACTGCTTTGTGTTCTGTTAATTCATCTGACAGAGTTACAACATTTCCCTCTAAAAGCCTTTCGCTAAGACTGTTCTTGTGGAATTTGCAAAGTGATATTTGGAAGCCCATAGTGGACTACGGTGAAAAAGGAAATGTCCTCAGATAAAAACTGGAAAGAAGCTTTCTGTGAAACTGCTTTGTGTTCTATTAATTCATCTCACTGTGTGACAGCTTTCCCCTCAAGAAGCCGTTCCCTAAGACTGTTCTTGTGTAATTTGCAACGTGATATTTGGAATCCCAGAGAGATACGGGGAAAACGGAAATATCTTCCGTTAAAAACTGGAAAGAAGCTTTCTGAGGAACTGCTTTGTGTTCTGTTAATTCATCTCACAGAGTTACAGCTTTCCCTGAAAAAATCCTTTCGCTAAGAGTGTTCTTGTGGAATTTGCAAAGTGATATTTGGAAGCCCGTACAAGGCTATGGTGAAAAAGGAAATATCTTCAGTTAAAAATTGGATAGAAGCTTTCTGAGAAATTGCTTTGTGTTCTCTTAATTCATCTCACAGAGTTACAGCTTTCCCCTCAAGAAGCCGTTCACTAGGACTATTCTTGTGAAATTTTCAAACTGATATTTGGAAACCCTTACAGAGATATGGTGAAAAAGGAAATATCTTCCGTTAAAAACTGGAAAGAAGCTTTCCGAGAAACTGCCGTGAGTTCTGTTCATACATCTCACCGAGTTACAGCTTTCCTCTCAAGAAACCTTTCTCTAAGGCTGTTCTTGTGGAATTTGCAAAGTGATATTTGGAAGCCCATAGTGGGCTATGGTGAAAAAGGAAAAATCTTCAGGTAAAAACTGGAAATAAGCTTTCTGAGAAACTGCTTTGTGTTCTGTTAATTCATCTCACAGAGTTACAACTTTCCCCTCAAGAAGCCGTTCACTAAGACTTTTCTTGTGGAATTTGCAAAGTGATATTCGGAGTCCCATTGAAGGCTATGGTGAAAAAGAAAACATCCTAAGATAAAAACTGAAATGAAGCTTTCTGTGAAACTGCATTGTGTTCTGTAAATTCATCTCACAGAGTTAGAGATTTCCCCTCAAGAAGTCGTTCACTAAGACTGTTCTTGTGAAACTTGCAAAATGATATTTGGAAGCCCATAGAGGGCTATTGTGAAAATGGAAATATCCTAAGATAAAAACCGAAAAGAAACTGTCTGAGAAACTGCTTTGTGTTGTGTTAGTTTATCTCACAGAGTTACAGCTTTCCCCTCAAGAAGTCGTTCACCAAGACTGTTCTTGTGAAATTTGCAAAGTGATATTTGGAAGCTCATAGAAGGCTATGGTGAAAATGAAAATATCTTCCGTTAAAAACTGGAAAGAAGCATTCTGAGAAACTGCCGTGTGTTCTGTTAATACATCTCACCGAGTTACAGCTTTCCCCTCAAGAACCCTCTCGCTAAGACTGTTCTTGTGGAATTTGCAAAGTGATATTTGGAAGCCCTTAGAGGGCTATGGTTAAAAAGGAAATATCCACCGTTAAAAACTGGAAAGAAGATTGCTGAGAAACTGCTTTGTGTTCTGTTAATTCATCTCACAGAATTACAGCTTTTCCCTCAGAAGCCTTTCGCTAAGATTGTTTTTGTAGAACTTGCAAAGTGATATTTGGAAGCCCATATAGGGCTACGGTGAAAAAGGAAATATCCTCCGTTAAAAACTGCAAAGAAGCTTTCTGAGAAACTGCTTTATGTTCTGGTAATTCATCTCACAGAATTACAGTTTACCCTCCAGCAGCCGTTCACTGAGCCTGTTCTTGTGGAATTTGCAATGCGATATTGGAAGCCCATAGAGGGTTATGGCAAAAAAGGATATATCCTAAGATAAAACCGAAAAGAAGCTTTCTGAGAAAATGCATTGTGTCCTCTTAATTCATCTCACAGAGTTACAGCTTTCCCCTCAAGAAGCCATTCACTAAGACTGTTCCTGTGGAATTTGCAAGGTGATAGTTGAAAGCCCATACAGGGCTACGGAGAAAATGGAAATATGTTGCGTTAAATACTGGAAAGAATCTTTCTAGGAAACTGCTTTGTGTTCTCTTAATTCATCTCACGGAGTTACAGCTTTCCCCTCAAGAAGCCTTTCGCTAAGACTGTTCATGTGGAATTTGCAAAGTGATATTTGGAATCCCATAGAGGACTATGGTGAAAAAGGAAATATCCTAAGGTAAAAACTGAAAAGTAGGTTTCTGAGAAAATGTTTTGTGTTATGTTAATTCATCTTACAGAGTTACAGTTTTACCCTCAAGAAGCCTTTCTCTAAGACTGTTCTTCTGGAATTTGCAAAGTGATATTTGGAAGCCCATAGTGGGCTTTGCTGTAAAAGGAAATATCCTAAGATAAAAAACGAAAAGAAGGTTTCTGAGAAACCGCTTTGTGTTCTGTTAGTTCATCTCACAGAGTTACAGCTTTCCCATCGAGAATCCTTTCGCTAAGACTGTTCTTGTGGAATTTGCAAATATTTTTGGAAGCTCATAGAGGGCTATGCTGAAAAAGGAAATATCCTAAGATAAAAACTGAAAAGAAGCTTTCTGAGAAACTGCTTTGTGTTCTGTTAATTCATCTCAGGGAGTTACGGCTTTCCCTTCAAGAAGTCTTTCACAAAGACTGTTCTTGTGTAATTTGCAAAGTGATTTTTGGAAGGCCACAGAGGGCTATGTTGAAAAAGGAAAAATAGTAAGATTAAATCCGAAAAGAAACTGCTTTGTGTTCTGATAATTCATCTCAGAGAGTTACAGATTTCCACTCAAGAGGCCGTTCACTAAGACTGTTCTTCTCAAATTTGAAAGTGATATTTAGAATCCCATAGAGGGCTATGGTGAAAAAGGAATTATTTTCCGTTAAAAACTGGAAAGACGCTTTCTGAGAAACTGCTTTGTGTTCTGTTAATTCATCTGACAGAGTTACAACATTTCCCTCAGGAAGCCTTTCGCTAAGGCTGTTGTTGTCGAATGTGCAAAGTGATATTTGGAAGCCCATAGAGGACTATGGTGAAAAAGGAAATATCTTGAGTTAAAAAGCGGAAAGAATCTTTCTGAGAAACTCCCTTTTGTTCTGTTAATTCACCTCACAGAGTTACAGCTTTCCCCTCAATAATTCTTTCGCTAAGACTGTTCTTGTGGAATTTGCAAAGTGAGATTTGGAAGCCCATAGAGGGCTATGGTGAAAAAGGAAATATCGTAAGATAAAAACTGAAAAGAAGCTTTCTGAGAAACTGCTTTGTGTTCTGTGAATTCATCTCACATAGTTACAACATTTCCCTCTAAAACCCTTTCGCTAAGACTGTTCTTGTTGAATTTGCAAAGCGATATTTGGAAGCCCATAGAAGAATATGTTGAAAAAGGAAATATCTTCCGTTAGAAACTGAAAAGAAGCTTGTTGAAAAACTGCTTTGTGTTCTGTTAATTCATCTCACAGAGTTACAACTTTCCCCTCAGGAAATCTTTCGCTTACACTGTTCTTGTGAAATTTGCAAAGTGATATTTGGAATCCCACAGAGGGCTATGGAATAATAGGAAATATCCTCCGTTAAAAACTGGAAAGAAGCTTTCTGAGAAACTGCTTTGTGTTGTGTTAGTTTATCTCACAGAGTTACAGCTTTCCCCTCAAGAAGTCGTTCACTAAGACTTTTCTTGTGGAATTTGCAAAGCGATATTTGGAAGCCCATAGAAGGCTATGGTGAAAATGGAAATATCCTAAGATAAAAACCGAAAAGAAGCTGTCTGAGAAACTGCTCTGTGTTGTGTTAGTTTATCTCACAGAGTTACAGCTTTCCCCTCAAGAAATCGTTCACTAAGACTGTTCTTGTGGAATTTGCAAAGTGATATTTGGAAACCCATAGAGGGCTATGTTGAAAAAGGAAACATCGTAAGATAAAAACTGAAAAGAAGCTTTGTGAGAAATTGCTTTGTGTTCTGTTAATTCGTCTCACAAAGTTACAGCTTTCCCCTCAAGAAGCCTTTCGCTAAGACTGTTCTTGGGGAATTTGCAAAGCGATATTTGGAAACCTATAGAGGGCTAAGGTGAAAAAGGAAATATCTTCCGTTAAAAACTGGAAAGAAGATTTCTGAGAAACTGCTTTGTGTTCTGTTAATGCATCTCACAGGGTTACAGCTTTCCCCTCCAGACACCTTTCGCTAACACTGTTCTTGTGGAATTTGCAAAGTGATATTTGGAAGCCCAGAGAGAACTATGGTGAAAAAGGAAATATCTTCAGTTAAAAAATGAAAAGAAGCTTTCCGAGAAACTGCTTTGTGTTCTGTTAATTCATCTCAAAGAGTTACAGCTTTCCCCTCCAGACACCTTTCGCTAACACTGTAATTGTGAAATTTGCAAAGTGATATTTGGAAGCCCAGAGAGAATTATGGTGAAAAAGGAAATACCTTCAGTTTAAAAATGAAAAGAAGCTTTCCGAGAAACTGCTTTGTGTTCTGTTAATTCATCTCAAAGAGTTACAGCTTTCCCCTCAAGAAGCCTTCCACTAAGACTGTTTTTGAGGAATTTCCAAAGTGATATGTGGAAGCCCATAGAAGGCTATTGTGAAAACGGAAATATCCTAACATACTAACCGAAAAGAAGCTGTCTAAAAAACTGCTTTGTGTTCTGTTAGTTCATCGCACAGAGCTACAGATTTCCTCTCAAGAAGACGTTCACTAAGACAGTTTTGTGAAATTTGGAAAGTGATATTTGGATACCCATAGTGGACTATGGTGAAAAAGGAAATATCTTCCGTTAAAAACTGGAAAGAACCATTCTGAGAAAATGTGGTGTGTTCTGTTAGTACATATGACCGAGTTACAGCTTTCCTCTCAAGAAGCCTTTCGCTAAGACTGTTCTTGTGGGATTTCCAAAGTGATATTTGGAAGCCCATAGAGGGCTATAGTGAAAAAGGAATTATCTTCAGTTAAATACTGGAAAGAAGCTTTCTGAGAGACTGCTTTGTGTTCTGTTAATTCATCTCACAGAGTTACAGCTTCCCCCTCAAGAAACCTTTCGCTAAGACTGTTCTTGTGGAATTTTCAAAGTGATATTTGGAAGCCCATAGAGGACTATGGTGAAAAACGAAACATCTTCCGTTAAAAACTGGAAAGAAGATTTGTGAGAAACTGCTTTTTATTCTGTTAATTCATCTCACAGAGTTACAGATTTCCCCTCCAGAAGCCTTTCGCTAAGACTGTTCTAGTGGAATTTGCAAAGTGATATTTGGAAGCCCATGGAGGGCTATGGTGAAAAGGGTAATAACTTCCGTTAAGAACTGGAAAGAAGCTTTCTAAGAAACTGCCGTGTGTTCTGTTAATACATCTCACCGAGTTACAGCTCTACCCTCAAGAAGCCTTTCTATAAAAATGTTCTTGTGGAATTTGCAATGTGATACTTGGAAGCCCATAGAGGGCTATTTTGAAAATGGAAATACCCTAAGATAAAAACCGAAAAGAAGCTGTCAGAGAAACTGCTTTGTGTTGTGTTAGTTCATCTCACTGTGTTACAGCTTTCCCCTCAAGAAGCCCTTCACTAAGACTGTTCTTGTGAAATTTGCAAACTGATATTTGTAATCCCTTAGAGAGCTATGGTGAAAAAGGAAATATATTCCCTTAAAAACTGGAAATAAGCTTTCTGAGAAACTGCCATGTGTTCTCTTAATGCACCTCACCGAGTTACAGCTTTCCCCTCAAGAAGACTTTCGCTAAGACTGTTGTTGTGGGATTTGCAAAGTGATATTTGGAAGTCCATAGAGGTCTATTGTGAAAAAGGAAATTTCTTCCGTTAAAAACTGGAAAGAAGATTTCTGAGAAATTGCTATTTGTTCTGTTAATTCATCTCACAGAGTTACAGCTTCTCCTCCAGAAGCCTTTCGCTAAGACTGTTCTTGGGGAATTTGCAAAGTGATATTTGGAAGCCCATAGAAGGCTATTTTGAAAAAGGAATTATCCTAAGATAGAATCTGAAAATAAGCTTTCTGAAAATCTGCTTTGTGTTCTGTTAATTCATCTCACAGAGTTACAGCTTTCCCCTCAAAAAGGCTTTCGGTAAGCCTGTTCTTGTGTAATTTGCAATGTGATATTTTGAAGCCCATAGAAGGCTATGGTGAAAAAGGAAATATCTTCCGTTAAAAACTGGAAGGAATATTTCTGAGAAACTACTTTGTGTTCTGTTAATTCATCTCACAGAGTTACAGGTTTCCCCTCTAGAAGCCTTTCGGTAAGACTGTTTTTTGTTATTTCCAAAGTGATATTTGGAATCCCATAGAGGGTTATGGTGAAAAAGAAATATCTTCCGTTAAAAACTGGAAAGAAGCTTTCTAAGAAACTGCCGTGTGTTCTGGTTATACATCTCACCGAGATACTGCTTTCCTCTCAAATAGCCCTTCGCTGAGACTGTTCTTGTGGGATTTGCAAAGTGATATTTGGAAGCCCATAGAGTGCTGTGGTGAAAAGGAAATATCTTCAGTTAAAAACTTGAAAGAAACTTTCTGAGAAACTGCTTTGTGTTCTGTTAATTCATCTCACAGAGTTACAGCTTTCCCCTCAAGAAACGTTTCGCTAAGACTGTTCTTGTGGAATCTGCAAAGTCATGTTTGGAAGCACATATAGCTCTAAGGTGATAAAGGAAATTTCTTCCGTTAAAAACTGGAAAGAAGATTTCTGAGAAACTGCTTTGTGTTCTGTTAATTTATCACACAGAGTTACAGCTTTCCTCTCCAGAAGCCTTTTGCAAGCCCTTAGAGGGCCATGTTGAAAAAGGAAATATCTTCCGTTAAAAACCGAAAAGAAGCTTTCTGAGAAACTTCTTTCTGTTTTGTTAGTTCATATCACAGAGTTACAGCTTTCCCCTCAAGAAGTCGTTCACTAAGACTATTCCTGTGAAATATTCAAAGTGATATTTATAAAGCCATAGAGGGCTATGGTGAAAAAGGAAATATCCTAAGACAGAAAATGAAAAGAAGGTTTCTGAGAAACTGTTTTGTGTTCTGTTAATACATCTCACAGATTTACATCTTTTCCCTCAAGAAGCCTTTCGCGAAGACTGTTCTTGTGGAATATGTAAAGTGATATTTGGAAGCCCGTACAAGGCTATGGTGAAAAAGGAAATATCTTCAGTTAAAAATTGGATAGAAGCTTTCTGAGAAATTGCTTTGTGTTCTCTTAATTCATCTCACAGAGTTACAGCTTTCCCCTCAAGAAGCCGTTCACTAGGACTATTCTTGTGAAATTTTCAAACTGATATTTGGAAACCCTTACAGAGATATGGTGAAAAAGGAAATATCTTCCGTTAAAAACTGGAAAGAAGCTTTCTGAGAAACTGCCGTGAGTTCTGTTCATACATCTCACCGAGTTACAGCTTTCCTCTCAAGAAACCTTTCTCTAAGGCTGTTCTTGTGGAATTTGCAAAGTGATATTTGGAAGCCCATAGTGGGCTATGGTGAAAAAGGAAAAATCTTCGGGTAAAAACTGGAAATAAGCTTTCTGAGAAACTGCTTTGTGTTCTGTTAATTCATCTCACAGAGTTACAACTTTCCCCTCAAGAAGCCGTTCACTAAGACTTTTCTTGTGGAATTTGCAAAGTGATATTTGGAGTCCCATTGAAGGCTATGGTGAAAAAGAAAACATCCTAAGATAAAAACTGAAATGAAGCTTTCTGTGAAACTGCATTGTGTTCTGTAAATTCATCTCACAGAGTTAGAGATTTCCCCTCAAGAAGTCGTTCACTAAGACTGTTCTTGTGAAACTTGCAAAATGATATTTGGAAGCCCATAGAGGGCTATTGTGAAAATGGAAATATCCTAAGATAAAAACCGAAAAGAAACTGTCTGAGAAACTGCTTTGTGTTGTGTTAGTTTATCTCACAGAGTTACAGCTTTCCCCTCAAGAAGTCGTTCACCAAGACTGTTCTTGTGAAATTTGCAAAGTGATATTTGGAAGCTCATAGAAGGCTATGGTGAAAATGAAAATATCTTCCGTTAAAAACTGGAAAGAAGCATTCTGAGAAACTGCCGTGTGTTCTGTTAATACATCTCACCGAGTTACAGCTTTCCCCTCAAGAACCCTCTCGCTAAGACTGTTCTTGTGGAATTTGCAAAGTGATATTTGGAAGCCCTTAGAGGGCTATGGTTAAAAAGGAAATATCCACCGTTAAAAACTGGAAAGAAGATTGCTGAGAAACTGCTTTGTGTTCTGTTAATTCATCTCACAGAATTACAGCTTTTCCCTCAGAAGCCTTTCGCTAAGATTGTTCTTGTAGAACTTGCAAAGTGATATTTGGAAGCCCATATAGGGCTACGGTGAAAAAGGAAATATCCTCCGTTAAAAACTGCAAAGAAGCTTTCTGAGAAACTGCTTTATGTTCTGGTAATTCATCTCACAGAATTACAGTTTACCCTCCAGCAGCCGTTCACTGAGCCTGTTCTTGTGGAATTTGCAATGCGATATTGGAAGCCCATAGAGGGTTATGGCAAAAAAGGATATATCCTAAGATAAAACCGAAAAGAAGCTTTCTGAGAAAATGCATTGTGTCCTCTTAATTCATCTCACAGAGTTACAGCTTTCCCCTCAAGAAGCCATTCACTAAGACTGTTCCTGTGGAATTTGCAAGGTGATAGTTGAAAGCCCATACAGGGCTACGGAGAAAATGGAAATATGTTGCGTTAAATACTGGAAAGAATCTTTCTAGGAAACTGCTTTGTGTTCTCTTAATTCATCTCACGGAGTTACAGCTTTCCCCTCAAGAAGCCTTTCGCTAAGACTGTTCATGTGGAATTTGCAAAGTGATATTTGGAATCCCATAGAGGACTATGGTGAAAAAGGAAATATCCTAAGGTAAAAACTGAAAAGTAGGTTTCTGAGAAAATGTTTTGTGTTATGTTAATTCATCTTACAGAGTTACAGTTTTACCCTCAAGAAGCCTTTCTCTAAGACTGTTCTTCTGGAATTTGCAAAGTGATATTTGGAAGCCCATAGTGGGCTTTGCTGTAAAAGGAAATATCCTAAGATAAAAAACGAAAAGAAGGTTTCTGAGAAACCGCTTTGTGTTCTGTTAGTTCATCTCACAGAGTTACAGCTTTCCCATCGAGAATCCTTTCGCTAAGACTGTTCTTGTGGAATTTGCAAATATTTTTGGAAGCTCATAGAGGGCTATGCTGAAAAAGGAAATATCCTAAGATAAAAACTGAAAAGAAGCTTTCTGAGAAACTGCTTTGTGTTCTGTTAATTCATCTCAGGGAGTTACGGCTTTCCCTTCAAGAAGTCTTTCACAAAGACTGTTCTTGCCTAATTTGCAAAGTGATTTTTGGAAGGCCACAGAGGGCTATGTTGAAAAAGGAAAAATAGTAAGATTAAATCCGAAAAGAAACTGCTTTGTGTTCTGATAATTCATCTCAGAGAGTTACAGATTTCCACTCAAGAGGCCGTTCACTAAGACTGTTCTTCTCAAATTTGAAAGTGATATTTAGAATCCCATAGAGGGCTATGGTGAAAAAGGAATTATTTTCCGTTAAAAACTGGAAAGACGCTTTCTGAGAAACTGCTTTGTGTTCTGTTAATTCATCTGACAGAGTTACAACATTTCCCTCAGGAAGCCTTTCGCTAAGGCTGTTGTTGTCGAATGTGCAAAGTGATATTTGGAAGCCCATAGAGGACTATGGTGAAAAAGGAAATATCTTGAGTTAAAAAGCGGAAAGAATCTTTCTGAGAAACTCCCTTTTGTTCTGTTAATTCACCTCACAGAGTTACAGCTTTCCCCTCAATAATTCTTTCGCTAAGACTGTTCTTGTGGAATTTGCAAAGTGAGATTTGGAAGCCCATAGAGGGCTATGGTGAAAAAGGAAATATCGTAAGATAAAAACTGAAAAGAAGCTTTCTGAGAAACTGCTTTGTGTTCTGTGAATTCATCTCACATAGTTACAACATTTCCCTCTAAAACCCTTTCGCTAAGACTGTTCTTGTTGAATTTGCAAAGCGATATTTGGAAGCCCATAGAAGAATATGTTGAAAAAGGAAATATCTTCCGTTAGAAACTGAAAAGAAGCTTGTTGAAAAACTGCTTTGTGTTCTGTTAATTCATCTCACAGAGTTACAACTTTCCCCTCAGGAAATCTTTCGCTTACACTGTTCTTGTGAAATTTGCAAAGTGATATTTGGAATCCCACAGAGGGCTATGGAATAATAGGAAATATCCTCCGTTAAAAACTGGAAAGAAGCTTTCTGAGAAACTGCTTTGTGTTGTGTTAGTTTATCTCACAGAGTTACAGCTTTCCCCTCAAGAAGTCGTTCACTAAGACTTTTCTTGTGGAATTTGCAAAGCGATATTTGGAAGCCCATAGAAGGCTATGGTGAAAATGGAAATATCCTAAGATAAAAACCGAAAAGAAGCTGTCTGAGAAACTGCTCTGTGTTGTGTTAGTTTATCTCACAGAGTTACAGCTTTCCCCTCAAGAAATCGTTCACTAAGACTGTTCTTGTGGAATTTGCAAAGTGATATTTGGAAACCCATAGAGGGCTATGTTGAAAAAGGAAACATCGTAAGATAAAAACTGAAAAGAAGCTTTGTGAGAAATTGCTTTGTGTTCTGTTAATTCGTCTCACAAAGTTACAGCTTTCCCCTCAAGAAGCCTTTCGCTAAGACTGTTCTTGGGGAATTTGCAAAGCGATATTTGGAAACCTATAGAGGGCTAAGGTGAAAAAGGAAATATCTTCCGTTAAAAACTGGAAAGAAGATTTCTGAGAAACTGCTTTGTGTTCTGTTAATGCATCTCACAGGGTTACAGCTTTCCCCTCCAGACACCTTTCGCTAACACTGTTCTTGTGGAATTTGCAAAGTGATATTTGGAAGCCCAGAGAGAACTATGGTGAAAAAGGAAATATCTTCAGTTAAAAAATGAAAAGAAGCTTTCCGAGAAACTGCTTTGTGTTCTGTTAATTCATCTCAAAGAGTTACAGCTTTCCCCTCCAGACACCTTTCGCTAACACTGTAATTGTGAAATTTGCAAAGTGATATTTGGAAGCCCAGAGAGAATTATGGTGAAAAAGGAAATACCTTCAGTTTAAAAATGAAAAGAAGCTTTCCGAGAAACTGCTTTGTGTTCTGTTAATTCATCTCAAAGAGTTACAGCTTTCCCCTCAAGAAGCCTTCCACTAAGACTGTTTTTGAGGAATTTCCAAAGTGATATGTGGAAGCCCATAGAAGGCTATTGTGAAAACGGAAATATCCTAACATACTAACCGAAAAGAAGCTGTCTAAAAAACTGCTTTGTGTTCTGTTAGTTCATCGCACAGAGCTACAGATTTCCTCTCAAGAAGACGTTCACTAAGACAGTTTTGTGAAATTTGGAAAGTGATATTTGGATACCCATAGTGGACTATGGTGAAAAAGGAAATATCTTCCGTTAAAAACTGGAAAGAACCATTCTGAGAAAATGCGGTGTGTTCTGTTAGTACATATGACCGAGTTACAGCTTTCCTCTCAAGAAGCCTTTCGCTAAGACTGTTCTTGTGGGATTTCCAAAGTGATATTTGGAAGCCCATAGAGGGCTATAGTGAAAAAGGAATTATCTTCAGTTAAATACTGGAAAGAAGCTTTCTGAGAGACTGCTTTGTGTTCTGTTAATTCATCTCACAGAGTTACAGCTTCCCCCTCAAGAAACCTTTCGCTAAGACTGTTCTTGTGGAATTTTCAAAGTGATATTTGGAAGCCCATAGAGGACTATGGTGAAAAACGAAACATCTTCCGTTAAAAACTGGAAAGAAGATTTGTGAGAAACTGCTTTTTATTCTGTTAATTCATCTCACAGAGTTACAGATTTCCCCTCCAGAAGCCTTTCGCTAAGACTGTTCTAGTGGAATTTGCAAAGTGATATTTGGAAGCCCATGGAGGGCTATGGTGAAAAGGGTAATAACTTCCGTTAAGAACTGGAAAGAAGCTTTCTAAGAAACTGCCGTGTGTTCTGTTAATACATCTCACCGAGTTACAGCTCTACCCTCAAGAAGCCTTTCTATAAAAATGTTCTTGTGGAATTTGCAATGTGATACTTGGAAGCCCATAGAGGGCTATTTTGAAAATGGAAATACCCTAAGATAAAAACCGAAAAGAAGCTGTCAGAGAAACTGCTTTGTGTTGTGTTAGTTCATCTCACTGTGTTACAGCTTTCCCCTCAAGAAGCCCTTCACTAAGACTGTTCTTGTGAAATTTGCAAACTGATATTTGTAATCCCTTAGAGAGCTATGGTGAAAAAGGAAATATATTCCCTTAAAAACTGGAAATAAGCTTTCTGAGAAACTGCCATGTGTTCTCTTAATGCACCTCACCGAGTTACAGCTTTCCCCTCAAGAAGACTTTCGCTAAGACTGTTGTTGTGGGATTTGCAAAGTGATATTTGGAAGTCCATAGAGGTCTATTGTGAAAAAGGAAATTTCTTCCGTTAAAAACTGGAAAGAAGATTTCTGAGAAATTGCTATTTGTTCTGTTAATTCATCTCACAGAGTTACAGCTTCTCCTCCAGAAGCCTTTCGCTAAGACTGTTCTTGGGGAATTTGCAAAGTGATATTTGGAAGCCCATAGAAGGCTATTTTGAAAAAGGAATTATCCTAAGATAGAATCTGAAAATAAGCTTTCTGAAAATCTGCTTTGTGTTCTGTTAATTCATCTCACAGAGTTACAGCTTTCCCCTCAAAAAGGCTTTCGGTAAGCCTGTTCTTGTGTAATTTGCAATGTGATATTTTGAAGCCCATAGAAGGCTATGGTGAAAAAGGAAATATCTTCCGTTAAAAACTGGAAGGAATATTTCTGAGAAACTACTTTGTGTTCTGTTAATTCATCTCACAGAGTTACAGGTTTCCCCTCTAGAAGCCTTTCGGTAAGACTGTTTTTTGTTATTTCCAAAGTGATATTTGGAATCCCATAGAGGGTTATGGTGAAAAAGAAATATCTTCCGTTAAAAACTGGAAAGAAGCTTTCTAAGAAACTGCCGTGTGTTCTGGTTATACATCTCACCGAGATACTGCTTTCCTCTCAAATAGCCCTTCGCTGAGACTGTTCTTGTGGGATTTGCAAAGTGATATTTGGAAGCCCATAGAGTGCTGTGGTGAAAAGGAAATATCTTCAGTTAAAAACTTGAAAGAAACTTTCTGAGAAACTGCTTTGTGTTCTGTTAATTCATCTCACAGAGTTACAGCTTTCCCCTCAAGAAACGTTTCGCTAAGACTGTTCTTGTGGAATCTGCAAAGTCATGTTTGGAAGCACATATAGCTCTAAGGTGATAAAGGAAATTTCTTCCGTTAAAAACTGGAAAGAAGATTTCTGAGAAACTGCTTTGTGTTCTGTTAATTTATCACACAGAGTTACAGCTTTCCTCTCCAGAAGCCTTTTGCAAGCCCTTAGAGGGCCATGTTGAAAAAGGAAATATCTTCCGTTAAAAACCGAAAAGAAGCTTTCTGAGAAACTTCTTTCTGTTTTGTTAGTTCATATCACAGAGTTACAGCTTTCCCCTCAAGAAGTCGTTCACTAAGACTATTCCTGTGAAATATTCAAAGTGATATTTATAAAGCCATAGAGGGCTATGGTGAAAAAGGAAATATCCTAAGACAGAAAATGAAAAGAAGGTTTCTGAGAAACTGTTTTGTGTTCTGTTAATACATCTCACAGATTTACATCTTTTCCCTCAAGAAGCCTTTCGCGAAGACTGTTCTTGTGGAATATGTAAAGTGATATTTGGAAGCCCGTACAAGGCTATGGTGAAAAAGGAAATATCTTCAGTTAAAAATTGGATAGAAGCTTTCTGAGAAATTGCTTTGTGTTCTCTTAATTCATCTCACAGAGTTACAGCTTTCCCCTCAAGAAGCCGTTCACTAGGACTATTCTTGTGAAATTTTCAAACTGATATTTGGAAACCCTTACAGAGATATGGTGAAAAAGGAAATATCTTCCGTTAAAAACTGGAAAGAAGCTTTCTGAGAAACTGCCGTGAGTTCTGTTCATACATCTCACCGAGTTACAGCTTTCCTCTCAAGAAACCTTTCTCTAAGGCTGTTCTTGTGGAATTTGCAAAGTGATATTTGGAAGCCCATAGTGGGCTATGGTGAAAAAGGAAAAATCTTCGGGTAAAAACTGGAAATAAGCTTTCTGAGAAACTGCTTTGTGTTCTGTTAATTCATCTCACAGAGTTACAACTTTCCCCTCAAGAAGCCGTTCACTAAGACTTTTCTTGTGGAATTTGCAAAGTGATATTTGGAGTCCCATTGAAGGCTATGGTGAAAAAGAAAACATCCTAAGATAAAAACTGAAATGAAGCTTTCTGTGAAACTGCATTGTGTTCTGTAAATTCATCTCACAGAGTTAGAGATTTCCCCTCAAGAAGTCGTTCACTAAGACTGTTCTTGTGAAACTTGCAAAATGATATTTGGAAGCCCATAGAGGGCTATTGTGAAAATGGAAATATCCTAAGATAAAAACCGAAAAGAAACTGTCTGAGAAACTGCTTTGTGTTGTGTTAGTTTATCTCACAGAGTTACAGCTTTCCCCTCAAGAAGTCGTTCACCAAGACTGTTCTTGTGAAATTTGCAAAGTGATATTTGGAAGCTCATAGAAGGCTATGGTGAAAATGAAAATATCTTCCGTTAAAAACTGGAAAGAAGCATTCTGAGAAACTGCCGTGTGTTCTGTTAATACATCTCACCGAGTTACAGCTTTCCCCTCAAGAACCCTCTCGCTAAGACTGTTCTTGTGGAATTTGCAAAGTGATATTTGGAAGCCCTTAGAGGGCTATGGTTAAAAAGGAAATATCCACCGTTAAAAACTGGAAAGAAGATTGCTGAGAAACTGCTTTGTGTTCTGTTAATTCATCTCACAGAATTACAGCTTTTCCCTCAGAAGCCTTTCGCTAAGATTGTTCTTGTAGAACTTGCAAAGTGATATTTGGAAGCCCATATAGGGCTACGGTGAAAAAGGAAATATCCTCCGTTAAAAACTGCAAAGAAGCTTTCTGAGAAACTGCTTTATGTTCTGGTAATTCATCTCACAGAATTACAGTTTACCCTCCAGCAGCCGTTCACTGAGCCTGTTCTTGTGGAATTTGCAATGCGATATTGGAAGCCCATAGAGGGTTATGGCAAAAAAGGATATATCCTAAGATAAAACCGAAAAGAAGCTTTCTGAGAAAATGCATTGTGTCCTCTTAATTCATCTCACAGAGTTACAGCTTTCCCCTCAAGAAGCCATTCACTAAGACTGTTCCTGTGGAATTTGCAAGGTGATAGTTGAAAGCCCATACAGGGCTACGGAGAAAATGGAAATATGTTGCGTTAAATACTGGAAAGAATCTTTCTAGGAAACTGCTTTGTGTTCTCTTAATTCATCTCACGGAGTTACAGCTTTCCCCTCAAGAAGCCTTTCGCTAAGACTGTTCATGTGGAATTTGCAAAGTGATATTTGGAATCCCATAGAGGACTATGGTGAAAAAGGAAATATCCTAAGGTAAAAACTGAAAAGTAGGTTTCTGAGAAAATGTTTTGTGTTATGTTAATTCATCTTACAGAGTTACAGTTTTACCCTCAAGAAGCCTTTCTCTAAGACTGTTCTTCTGGAATTTGCAAAGTGATATTTGGAAGCCCATAGTGGGCTTTGCTGTAAAAGGAAATATCCTAAGATAAAAAACGAAAAGAAGGTTTCTGAGAAACCGCTTTGTGTTCTGTTAGTTCATCTCACAGAGTTACAGCTTTCCCATCGAGAATCCTTTCGCTAAGACTGTTCTTGTGGAATTTGCAAATATTTTTGTAAGCTCATAGAGGGCTATGCTGAAAAAGGAAATATCCTAAGATAAAAACTGAAAAGAAGCTTTCTGAGAAACTGCTTTGTGTTCTGTTAATTCATCTCAGGGAGTTACGGCTTTCCCTTCAAGAAGTCTTTCACAAAGACTGTTCTTGTGTAATTTGCAAAGTGATTTTTGGAAGGCCACAGAGGGCTATGTTGAAAAAGGAAAAATAGTAAGATTAAATCCGAAAAGAAACTGCTTTGTGTTCTGATAATTCATCTCAGAGAGTTACAGATTTCCACTCAAGAGGCCGTTCACTAAGACTGTTCTTCTCAAATTTGAAAGTGATATTTAGAATCCCATAGAGGGCTATGGTGAAAAAGGAATTATTTTCCGTTAAAAACTGGAAAGACGCTTTCTGAGAAACTGCTTTGTGTTCTGTTAATTCATCTGACAGAGTTACAACATTTCCCTCAGGAAGCCTTTCGCTAAGGCTGTTGTTGTCGAATGTGCAAAGTGATATTTGGAAGCCCATAGAGGACTATGGTGAAAAAGGAAATATCTTGAGTTAAAAAGCGGAAAGAATCTTTCTGAGAAACTCCCTTTTGTTCTGTTAATTCACCTCACAGAGTTACAGCTTTCCCCTCAATAATTCTTTCGCTAAGACTGTTCTTGTGGAATTTGCAAAGTGAGATTTGGAAGCCCATAGAGGGCTATGGTGAAAAAGGAAATATCGTAAGATAAAAACTGAAAAGAAGCTTTCTGAGAAACTGCTTTGTGTTCTGTGAATTCATCTCACATAGTTACAACATTTCCCTCTAAAACCCTTTCGCTAAGACTGTTCTTGTTGAATTTGCAAAGCGATATTTGGAAGCCCATAGAAGAATATGTTGAAAAAGGAAATATCTTCCGTTAGAAACTGAAAAGAAGCTTGTTGAAAAACTGCTTTGTGTTCTGTTAATTCATCTCACAGAGTTACAACTTTCCCCTCAGGAAATCTTTCGCTTACACTGTTCTTGTGAAATTTGCAAAGTGATATTTGGAATCCCACAGAGGGCTATGGAATAATAGGAAATATCCTCCGTTAAAAACTGGAAAGAAGCTTTCTGAGAAACTGCTTTGTGTTGTGTTAGTTTATCTCACAGAGTTACAGCTTTCCCCTCAAGAAGTCGTTCACTAAGACTTTTCTTGTGGAATTTGCAAAGCGATATTTGGAAGCCCATAGAAGGCTATGGTGAAAATGGAAATATCCTAAGATAAAAACCGAAAAGAAGCTGTCTGAGAAACTGCTCTGTGTTGTGTTAGTTTATCTCACAGAGTTACAGCTTTCCCCTCAAGAAATCGTTCACTAAGACTGTTCTTGTGGAATTTGCAAAGTGATATTTGGAAACCCATAGAGGGCTATGTTGAAAAAGGAAACATCGTAAGATAAAAACTGAAAAGAAGCTTTGTGAGAAATTGGTGTTCTGTTAATTCGTCTCACAAAGTTACAGCTTTCCCCTCAAGAAGCCTTTCGCTAAGACTGTTCTTGGGGAATTTGCAAAGCGATATTTGGAAACCTATAGAGGGCTAAGGTGAAAAAGGAAATATCTTCCGTTAAAAACTGGAAAGAAGATTTCTGAGAAACTGCTTTGTGTTCTGTTAATGCATCTCACAGGGTTACAGCTTTCCCCTCCAGACACCTTTCGCTAACACTGTTCTTGTGGAATTTGCAAAGTGATATTTGGAAGCCCAGAGAGAACTATGGTGAAAAAGGAAATATCTTCAGTTAAAAAATGAAAAGAAGCTTTCCGAGAAACTGCTTTGTGTTCTGTTAATTCATCTCAAAGAGTTACAGCTTTCCCCTCCAGACACCTTTCGCTAACACTGTAATTGTGAAATTTGCAAAGTGATATTTGGAAGCCCAGAGAGAATTATGGTGAAAAAGGAAATACCTTCAGTTTAAAAATGAAAAGAAGCTTTCCGAGAAACTGCTTTGTGTTCTGTTAATTCATCTCAAAGAGTTACAGCTTTCCCCTCAAGAAGCCTTCCACTAAGACTGTTTTTGAGGAATTTCCAAAGTGATATGTGGAAGCCCATAGAAGGCTATTGTGAAAACGGAAATATCCTAAGATACTAACCGAAAAGAAGCTGTCTAAAAAACTGCTTTGTGTTCTGTTAGTTCATCGCACAGAGCTACAGATTTCCTCTCAAGAAGACGTTCACTAAGACAGTTTTGTGAAATTTGGAAAGTGATATTTGGATACCCATAGTGGACTATGGTGAAAAAGGAAATATCTTCCGTTAAAAACTGGAAAGAACCATTCTGAGAAAATGCGGTGTGTTCTGTTAGTACATATGACCGAGTTACAGCTTTCCTCTCAAGAAGCCTTTCGCTAAGACTGTTCTTGTGGGATTTCCAAAGTGATATTTGGAAGCCCATAGAGGGCTATAGTGAAAAAGGAATTATCTTCAGTTAAATACTGGAAAGAAGCTTTCTGAGAGACTGCTTTGTGTTCTGTTAATTCATCTCACAGAGTTACAGCTTCCCCCTCAAGAAACCTTTCGCTAAGACTGTTCTAGTGGAATTTGCAAAGTGATATTTGGAAGCCCATGGAGGGCTATGGTGAAAAGGGTAATAACTTCCGTTAAGAACTGGAAAGAAGCTTTCTAAGAAACTGCCGTGTGTTCTGTTAATACATCTCACCGAGTTACAGCTCTACCCTCAAGAAGCCTTTCTATAAAAATGTTCTTGTGGAATTTGCAATGTGATACTTGGAAGCCCATAGAGGGCTATTTTGAAAATGGAAATACCCTAAGATAAAAACCGAAAAGAAGCTGTCAGAGAAACTGCTTTGTGTTGTGTTAGTTCATCTCACTGTGTTACAGCTTTCCCCTCAAGAAGCCCTTCACTAAGACTGTTCTTGTGAAATTTGCAAACTGATATTTGTAATCCCTTAGAGAGCTATGGTGAAAAAGGAAATATATTCCCTTAAAAACTGGAAATAAGCTTTCTGAGAAACTGCCATGTGTTCTCTTAATGCACCTCACCGAGTTACAGCTTTCCCCTCAAGAAGACTTTCGCTAAGACTGTTGTTGTGGGATTTGCAAAGTGATATTTGGAAGTCCATAGAGGTCTATTGTGAAAAAGGAAATTTCTTCCGTTAAAAACTGGAAAGAAGATTTCTGAGAAATTGCTATTTGTTCTGTTAATTCATCTCACAGAGTTACAGCTTCTCCTCCAGAAGCCTTTCGCTAAGACTGTTCTTGGGGAATTTGCAAAGTGATATTTGGAAGCCCATAGAAGGCTATTTTGAAAAAGGAATTATCCTAAGATAGAATCTGAAAATAAGCTTTCTGAAAATCTGCTTTGTGTTCTGTTAATTCATCTCACAGAGTTACAGCTTTCCCCTCAAAAAGGCTTTCGGTAAGCCTGTTCTTGTGTAATTTGCAATGTGATATTTTGAAGCCCATAGAAGGCTATGGTGAAAAAGGAAATATCTTCCGTTAAAAACTGGAAGGAATATTTCTGAGAAACTACTTTGTGTTCTGTTAATTCATCTCACAGAGTTACAGGTTTCCCCTCTAGAAGCCTTTCGGTAAGACTGTTTTTTGTTATTTCCAAAGTGATATTTGGAATCCCATAGAGGGTTATGGTGAAAAAGAAATATCTTCCGTTAAAAACTGGAAAGAAGCTTTCTAAGAAACTGCCGTGTGTTCTGGTTATACATCTCACCGAGATACTGCTTTCCTCTCAAATAGCC
The DNA here is from genome assembly GCF_047675955.1 of Chlorocebus sabaeus. Classification (NCBI taxonomy): domain Eukaryota; kingdom Metazoa; phylum Chordata; class Mammalia; order Primates; family Cercopithecidae; genus Chlorocebus; species Chlorocebus sabaeus. Next base: position 55,282 of record NW_027327843.1, read on the forward strand.
CTTCGCTGAGACTGTTCTTGTGGGATTTGCAAAGTGATATTTGGAAGCCCATAGAGTGCTGTGGTGAAAAGGAAATATCTTCAGTTAAAAACTTGAAAGAAACTTTCTGAGAAACTGCTTTGTGTTCTGTTAATTCATCTCACAGAGTTACAGCTTTCCCCTCAAGAAACGTTTCGCTAAGACTGTTCTTGTGGAATCTGCAAAGTCATGTTTGGAAGCACATATAGCTCTAAGGTGATAAAGGAAATTTCTTCCGTTAAAAACTGGAAAGAAGATTTCTGAGAAACTGCTTTGTGTTCTGTTAATTTATCACACAGAGTTACAGCTTTCCTCTCCAGAAGCCTTTTGCAAGCCCTTAGAGGGCCATGTTGAAAAAGGAAATATCTTCCGTTAAAAACCGAAAAGAAGCTTTCTGAGAAACTTCTTTCTGTTTTGTTAGTTCATATCACAGAGTTACAGCTTTCCCCTCAAGAAGTCGTTCACTAAGACTATTCCTGTGAAATATTCAAAGTGATATTTATAAAGCCATAGAGGGCTATGGTGAAAAAGGAAATATCCTAAGACAGAAACTGAAAAGAAGGTTTCTGAGAAACTGTTTTGTGTTCTGTTAATACATCTCACAGATTTACATCTTTTCCCTCAAGAAGCCTTTCGCGAAGACTGTTCTTGTGGAATATGTAAAGTGATATTTGGAAGCCCGTACAAGGCTATGGTGAAAAAGGAAATATCTTCAGTTAAAAATTGGATAGAAGCTTTCTGAGAAATTGCTTTGTGTTCTCTTAATTCATCTCACAGAGTTACAGCTTTCCCCTCAAGAAGCCGTTCACTAGGACTATTCTTGTGAAATTTTCAAACTGATATTTGGAAACCCTTACAGAGATATGGTGAAAAAGGAAATATCTTCCGTTAAAAACTGGAAAGAAGCTTTCTGAGAAACTGCCGTGAGTTCTGTTCATACATCTCACCGAGTTACAGCTTTCCTCTCAAGAAACCTTTCTCTAAGGCTGTTCTTGTGGAATTTGCAAAGTGATATTTGGAAGCCCATAGTGGGCTATGGTGAAAAAGGAAAAATCTTCGGGTAAAAACTGGAAATAAGCTTTCTGAGAAACTGCTTTGTGTTCTGTTAATTCATCTCACAGAGTTACAACTTTCCCCTCAAGAAGCCGTTCACTAAGACTTTTCTTGTGGAATTTGCAAAGTGATATTTGGAGTCCCATTGAAGGCTATGGTGAAAAAGAAAACATCCTAAGATAAAAACTGAAATGAAGCTTTCTGTGAAACTGCATTGTGTTCTGTAAATTCATCTCACAGAGTTAGAGATTTCCCCTCAAGAAGTCGTTCACTAAGACTGTTCTTGTGAAACTTGCAAAATGATATTTGGAAGCCCATAGAGGGCTATTGTGAAAATGGAAATATCCTAAGATAAAAACCGAAAAGAAACTGTCTGAGAAACTGCTTTGTGTTGTGTTAGTTTATCTCACAGAGTTACAGCTTTCCCCTCAAGAAGTCGTTCACCAAGACTGTTCTTGTGAAATTTGCAAAGTGATATTTGGAAGCTCATAGAAGGCTATGGTGAAAATGAAAATATCTTCCGTTAAAAACTGGAAAGAAGCATTCTGAGAAAATGCCGTGTGTTCTGTTAATACATCTCACCGAGTTACAGCTTTCCCCTCAAGAACCCTCTCGCTAAGACTGTTCTTGTGGAATTTGCAAAGTGATATTTGGAAGCCCTTAGAGGGCTATGGTTAAAAAGGAAATATCCACCGTTAAAAACTGGAAAGAAGATTGCTGAGAAACTGCTTTGTGTTCTGTTAATTCATCTCACAGAATTACAGCTTTTCCCTCAGAAGCCTTTCGCTAAGATTGTTCTTGTAGAACTTGCAAAGTGATATTTGGAAGCCCATATAGGGCTATGGTGAAAAAGGAAATATCCTCCGTTAAAAACTGCAAAGAAGCTTTCTGAGAAACTGCTTTATGTTCTGGTAATTCATCTCACAGAATTACAGTTTACCCTCCAGCAGCCGTTCACTGAGCCTGTTCTTGTGGAATTTGCAATGCGATATTGGAAGCCCATAGAGGGTTATGGCAAAAAAGGATATATCCTAAGATAAAACCGAAAAGAAGCTTTCTGAGAAAATGCATTGTGTCCTCTTAATTCATCTCACAGAGTTACAGCTTTCCCCTCAAGAAGCCATTCACTAAGACTGTTCCTGTGGAATTTGCAAGGTGATAGTTGAAAGCCCATACAGGGCTACGGAGAAAATGGAAATATGTTGCGTTAAATACTGGAAAGAATCTTTCTAGGAAACTGCTTTGTGTTCTCTTAATTCATCTCACGGAGTTACAGCTTTCCCCTCAAGAAGCCTTTCGCTAAGACTGTTCATGTGGAATTTGCAAAGTGATATTTGGAATCCCATAGAGGACTATGGTGAAAAAGGAAATATCCTAAGGTAAAAACTGAAAAGTAGGTTTCTGAGAAAATGTTTTGTGTTATGTTAATTCATCTTACAGAGTTACAGTTTTACCCTCAAGAAGCCTTTCTCTAAGACTGTTCTTCTGGAATTTGCAAAGTGATATTTGGAAGCCCATAGTGGGCTTTGCTGTAAAAGGAAATATCCTAAGATAAAAAACGAAAAGAAGGTTTCTGAGAAACCGCTTTGTGTTCTGTTAGTTCATCTCACAGAGTTACAGCTTTCCCATCGAGAATCCTTTCGCTAAGACTGTTCTTGTGGAATTTGCAAATATTTTTGGAAGCTCATAGAGGGCTATGCTGAAAAAGGAAATATCCTAAGATAAAAACTGAAAAGAAGCTTTCTGAGAAACTGCTTTGTGTTCTGTTAATTCATCTCAGGGAGTTACGGCTTTCCCTTCAAGAAGTCTTTCACAAAGACTGTTCTTGTGTAATTTGCAAAGTGATTTTTGGAAGGCCACAGAGGGCTATGTTGAAAAAGGAAAAATAGTAAGATTAAATCCGAAAAGAAACTGCTTTGTGTTCTGATAATTCATCTCAGAGAGTTACAGATTTCCACTCAAGAGGCCGTTCACTAAGACTGTTCTTCTCAAATTTGAAAGTGATATTTAGAATCCCATAGAGGGCTATGGTGAAAAAGGAATTATTTTCCGTTAAAAACTGGAAAGACGCTTTCTGAGAAACTGCTTTGTGTTCTGTTAATTCATCTGACAGAGTTACAACATTTCCCTCAGGAAGCCTTTCGCTAAGGCTGTTGTTGTCGAATGTGCAAAGTGATATTTGGAAGCCCATAGAGGACTATGGTGAAAAAGGAAATATCTTGAGTTAAAAAGCGGAAAGAATCTTTCTGAGAAACTCCCTTTTGTTCTGTTAATTCACCTCACAGAGTTACAGCTTTCCCCTCAATAATTCTTTCGCTAAGACTGTTCTTGTGGAATTTGCAAAGTGAGATTTGGAAGCCCATAGAGGGCTATGGTGAAAAAGGAAATATCGTAAGATAAAAACTGAAAAGAAGCTTTCTGAGAAACTGCTTTGTGTTCTGTGAATTCATCTCACATAGTTACAACATTTCCCTCTAAAACCCTTTCGCTAAGACTGTTCTTGTTGAATTTGCAAAGCGATATTTGGAAGCCCATAGAAGAATATGTTGAAAAAGGAAATATCTTCCGTTAGAAACTGAAAAGAAGCTTGTTGAAAAACTGCTTTGTGTTCTGTTAATTCATCTCACAGAGTTACAACTTTCCCCTCAGGAAATCTTTCGCTTACACTGTTCTTGTGAAATTTGCAAAGTGATATTTGGAATCCCACAGAGGGCTATGGAATAATAGGAAATATCCTCCGTTAAAAACTGGAAAGAAGCTTTCTGAGAAACTGCTTTGTGTTGTGTTAGTTTATCTCACAGAGTTACAGCTTTCCCCTCAAGAAGTCGTTCACTAAGACTTTTCTTGTGGAATTTGCAAAGCGATATTTGGAAGCCCATAGAAGGCTATGGTGAAAATGGAAATATCCTAAGATAAAAACCGAAAAGAAGCTGTCTGAGAAACTGCTCTGTGTTGTGTTAGTTTATCTCACAGAGTTACAGCTTTCCCCTCAAGAAATCGTTCACTAAGACTGTTCTTGTGGAATTTGCAAAGTGATATTTGGAAACCCATAGAGGGCTATGTTGAAAAAGGAAACATCGTAAGATAAAAACTGAAAAGAAGCTTTGTGAGAAATTGCTTTGTGTTCTGTTAATTCGTCTCACAAAGTTACAGCTTTCCCCTCAAGAAGCCTTTCGCTAAGACTGTTCTTGGGGAATTTGCAAAGCGATATTTGGAAACCTATAGAGGGCTAAGGTGAAAAAGGAAATATCTTCCGTTAAAAACTGGAAAGAAGATTTCTGAGAAACTGCTTTGTGTTCTGTTAATGCATCTCACAGGGTTACAGCTTTCCCCTCCAGACACCTTTCGCTAACACTGTTCTTGTGGAATTTGCAAAGTGATATTTGGAAGCCCAGAGAGAACTATGGTGAAAAAGGAAATATCTTCAGTTAAAAAATGAAAAGAAGCTTTCCGAGAAACTGCTTTGTGTTCTGTTAATTCATCTCAAAGAGTTACAGCTTTCCCCTCCAGACACCTTTCGCTAACACTGTAATTGTGAAATTTGCAAAGTGATATTTGGAAGCCCAGAGAGAATTATGGTGAAAAAGGAAATACCTTCAGTTTAAAAATGAAAAGAAGCTTTCCGAGAAACTGCTTTGTGTTCTGTTAATTCATCTCAAAGAGTTACAGCTTTCCCCTCAAGAAGCCTTCCACTAAGACTGTTTTTGAGGAATTTCCAAAGTGATATGTGGAAGCCCATAGAAGGCTATTGTGAAAACGGAAATATCCTAAGATACTAACCGAAAAGAAGCTGTCTAAAAAACTGCTTTGTGTTCTGTTAGTTCATCGCACAGAGCTACAGATTTCCTCTCAAGAAGACGTTCACTAAGACAGTTTTGTGAAATTTGGAAAGTGATATTTGGATACCCATAGTGGACTATGGTGAAAAAGGAAATATCTTCCGTTAAAAACTGGAAAGAACCATTCTGAGAAAATGCGGTGTGTTCTGTTAGTACATATGACCGAGTTACAGCTTTCCTCTCAAGAAGCCTTTCGCTAAGACTGTTCTTGTGGGATTTCCAAAGTGATATTTGGAAGCCCATAGAGGGCTATAGTGAAAAAGGAATTATCTTCAGTTAAATACTGGAAAGAAGCTTTCTGAGAGACTGCTTTGTGTTCTGTTAATTCATCTCACAGAGTTACAGCTTCCCCCTCAAGAAACCTTTCGCTAAGACTGTTCTTGTGGAATTTTCAAAGTGATATTTGGAAGCCCATAGAGGACTATGGTGAAAAACGAAACATCTTCCGTTAAAAACTGGAAAGAAGATTTGTGAGAAACTGCTTTTTATTCTGTTAATTCATCTCACAGAGTTACAGATTTCCCCTCCAGAAGCCTTTCGCTAAGACTGTTCTAGTGGAATTTGCAAAGTGATATTTGGAAGCCCATGGAGGGCTATGGTGAAAAGGGTAATAACTTCCGTTAAGAACTGGAAAGAAGCTTTCTAAGAAACTGCCGTGTGTTCTGTTAATACATCTCACCGAGTTACAGCTCTACCCTCAAGAAGCCTTTCTATAAAAATGTTCTTGTGGAATTTGCAATGTGATACTTGGAAGCCCATAGAGGGCTATTTTGAAAATGGAAATACCCTAAGATAAAAACCGAAAAGAAGCTGTCAGAGAAACTGCTTTGTGTTGTGTTAGTTCATCTCACTGTGTTACAGCTTTCCCCTCAAGAAGCCCTTCACTAAGACTGTTCTTGTGAAATTTGCAAACTGATATTTGTAATCCCTTAGAGAGCTATGGTGAAAAAGGAAATATATTCCCTTAAAAACTGGAAATAAGCTTTCTGAGAAACTGCCATGTGTTCTCTTAATGCACCTCACCGAGTTACAGCTTTCCCCTCAAGAAGACTTTCGCTAAGACTGTTGTTGTGGGATTTGCAAAGTGATATTTGGAAGTCCATAGAGGTCTATTGTGAAAAAGGAAATTTCTTCCGTTAAAAACTGGAAAGAAGATTTCTGAGAAATTGCTATTTGTTCTGTTAATTCATCTCACAGAGTTACAGCTTCTCCTCCAGAAGCCTTTCGCTAAGACTGTTCTTGGGGAATTTGCAAAGTGATATTTGGAAGCCCATAGAAGGCTATTTTGAAAAAGGAATTATCCTAAGATAGAATCTGAAAATAAGCTTTCTGAAAATCTGCTTTGTGTTCTGTTAATTCATCTCACAGAGTTACAGCTTTCCCCTCAAAAAGGCTTTCGGTAAGCCTGTTCTTGTGTAATTTGCAATGTGATATTTTGAAGCCCATAGAAGGCTATGGTGAAAAAGGAAATATCTTCCGTTAAAAACTGGAAGGAATATTTCTGAGAAACTACTTTGTGTTCTGTTAATTCATCTCACAGAGTTACAGGTTTCCCCTCTAGAAGCCTTTCGGTAAGACTGTTTTTTGTTATTTCCAAAGTGATATTTGGAATCCCATAGAGGGTTATGGTGAAAAAGAAATATCTTCCGTTAAAAACTGGAAAGAAGCTTTCTAAGAAACTGCCGTGTGTTCTGGTTATACATCTCACCGAGATACTGCTTTCCTCTCAAATAGCCCTTCGCTGAGACTGTTCTTGTGGGATTTGCAAAGTGATATTTGGAAGCCCATAGAGTGCTGTGGTGAAAAGGAAATATCTTCAGTTAAAAACTTGAAAGAAACTTTCTGAGAAACTGCTTTGTGTTCTGTTAATTCATCTCACAGAGTTACAGCTTTCCCCTCAAGAAACGTTTCGCTAAGACTGTTCTTGTGGAATCTGCAAAGTCATGTTTGGAAGCACATATAGCTCTAAGGTGATAAAGGAAATTTCTTCCGTTAAAAACTGGAAAGAAGATTTCTGAGAAACTGCTTTGTGTTCTGTTAATTTATCACACAGAGTTACAGCTTTCCTCTCCAGAAGCCTTTTGCAAGCCCTTAGAGGGCCATGTTGAAAAAGGAAATATCTTCCGTTAAAAACCGAAAAGAAGCTTTCTGAGAAACTTCTTTCTGTTTTGTTAGTTCATATCACAGAGTTACAGCTTTCCCCTCAAGAAGTCGTTCACTAAGACTATTCCTGTGAAATATTCAAAGTGATATTTATAAAGCCATAGAGGGCTATGGTGAAAAAGGAAATATCCTAAGACAGAAACTGAAAAGAAGGTTTCTGAGAAACTGTTTTGTGTTCTGTTAATACATCTCACAGATTTACATCTTTTCCCTCAAGAAGCCTTTCGCGAAGACTGTTCTTGTGGAATATGTAAAGTGATATTTGGAAGCCCGTACAAGGCTATGGTGAAAAAGGAAATATCTTCAGTTAAAAATTGGATAGAAGCTTTCTGAGAAATTGCTTTGTGTTCTCTTAATTCATCTCACAGAGTTACAGCTTTCCCCTCAAGAAGCCGTTCACTAGGACTATTCTTGTGAAATTTTCAAACTGATATTTGGAAACCCTTACAGAGATATGGTGAAAAAGGAAATATCTTCCGTTAAAAACTGGAAAGAAGCTTTCTGAGAAACTGCCGTGAGTTCTGTTCATACATCTCACCGAGTTACAGCTTTCCTCTCAAGAAACCTTTCTCTAAGGCTGTTCTTGTGGAATTTGCAAAGTGATATTTGGAAGCCCATAGTGGGCTATGGTGAAAAAGGAAAAATCTTCGGGTAAAAACTGGAAATAAGCTTTCTGAGAAACTGCTTTGTGTTCTGTTAATTCATCTCACAGAGTTACAACTTTCCCCTCAAGAAGCCGTTCACTAAGACTTTTCTTGTGGAATTTGCAAAGTGATATTTGGAGTCCCATTGAAGGCTATGGTGAAAAAGAAAACATCCTAAGATAAAAACTGAAATGAAGCTTTCTGTGAAACTGCATTGTGTTCTGTAAATTCATCTCACAGAGTTAGAGATTTCCCCTCAAGAAGTCGTTCACTAAGACTGTTCTTGTGAAACTTGCAAAATGATATTTGGAAGCCCATAGAGGGCTATTGTGAAAATGGAAATATCCTAAGATAAAAACCGAAAAGAAACTGTCTGAGAAACTGCTTTGTGTTGTGTTAGTTTATCTCACAGAGTTACAGCTTTCCCCTCAAGAAGTCGTTCACCAAGACTGTTCTTGTGAAATTTGCAAAGTGATATTTGGAAGCTCATAGAAGGCTATGGTGAAAATGAAAATATCTTCCGTTAAAAACTGGAAAGAAGCATTCTGAGAAACTGCCGTGTGTTCTGTTAATACATCTCACCGAGTTACAGCTTTCCCCTCAAGAACCCTCTCGCTAAGACTGTTCTTGTGGAATTTGCAAAGTGATATTTGGAAGCCCTTAGAGGGCTATGGTTAAAAAGGAAATATCCACCGTTAAAAACTGGAAAGAAGATTGCTGAGAAACTGCTTTGTGTTCTGTTAATTCATCTCACAGAATTACAGCTTTTCCCTCAGAAGCCTTTCGCTAAGATTGTTCTTGTAGAACTTGCAAAGTGATATTTGGAAGCCCATATAGGGCTACGGTGAAAAAGGAAATATCCTCCGTTAAAAACCGCAAAGAAGCTTTCTGAGAAACTGCTTTATGTTCTGTTAATTCATCTCACAGAATTACAGTTTACCCTCCAGCAGCCGTTCACTGAGCCTGTTCTTGTGGAATTTGCAATGCGATATTGGAAGCCCATAGAGGGTTATGGCGAAAAAGGATATATCCTAAGATAAAAACCGAAAAGAAGCTTTCTGAGAAAATGCATTGTGTCCTCTTAATTCATCTCACAGAGTTACAGCTTTCCCCTCAAGAAGCCATTCACTAAGACTGTTCCTGTGGAATTTGCAAGGTGATAGTTGAAAGCCCATACAGGGCTACGGAGAAAATGGAAATATGTTGCGTTAAATACTGGAATCTTTCTAGGAAACTGCTTTGTGTTCTCTTAATTCATCTCACAGAGTTACAGCTTTCCCCTCAAGAAGCCTTTCGCTAAGACTGTTCATGTGGAATTTGCAAAGTGATATTTGGAATCCCATAGAGGACTATGGTGAAAAAGGAAATATCCTAAGGTAAAAACTGAAAAGTAGGTTTCTGAGAAAATGTTTTGTGTTATGTTAATTCATCTTACAGAGTTACAGTTTTACCCTCAAGAAGCCTTTCTCTAAGACTGTTCTTCTGGAATTTGCAAAGTGATATTTGGAAGCCCATAGTGGGCTTTGCTGTAAAAGGAAATATCCTAAGATAAAAAACGAAAAGAAGGTTTCTGAGAAACCGCTTTGTGTTCTGTTAGTTCATCTCACAGAGTTACAGCTTTCCCATCGAGAATCCTTTCGCTAAGACTGTTCTTGTGGAATTTGCAAATATTTTTGGAAGCTCATAGAGGGCTATGCTGAAAAAGGAAATATCCTAAGATAAAAACTGAAAAGAAGCTTTCTGAGAAACTGCTTTGTGTTCTGTTAATTCATCTCAGGGAGTTACGGCTTTCCCTTCAAGAAGTCTTTCACAAAGACTGTTCTTGTGTAATTTGCAAAGTGATTTTTGGAAGGCCACAGAGGGCTATGTTGAAAAAGGAAAAATAGTAAGATTAAATCCGAAAAGAAACTGCTTTGTGTTCTGATAATTCATCTCAGAGAGTTACAGATTTCCACTCAAGAGGCCGTTCACTAAGACTGTTCTTCTCAAATTTGAAAGTGATATTTAGAATCCCATAGAGGGCTATGGTGAAAAAGGAATTATTTTCCGTTAAAAACTGGAAAGACGCTTTCTGAGAAACTGCTTTGTGTTCTGTTAATTCATCTGACAGAGTTACAACATTTCCCTCAGGAAGCCTTTCGCTAAGGCTGTTGTTGTCGAATGTGCAAAGTGATATTTGGAAGCCCATAGAGGACTATGGTGAAAAAGGAAATATCTTGAGTTAAAAAGCGGAAAGAATCTTTCTGAGAAACTCCCTTTTGTTCTGTTAATTCACCTCACAGAGTTACAGCTTTCCCCTCAATAATTCTTTCGCTAAGACTGTTCTTGTGGAATTTGCAAAGTGAGATTTGGAAGCCCATAGAGGGCTATGGTGAAAAAGGAAATATCGTAAGATAAAAACTGAAAAGAAGCTTTCTGAGAAACTGCTTTGTGTTCTGTGAATTCATCTCACATAGTTACAACATTTCCCTCTAAAACCCTTTCGCTAAGACTGTTCTTGTTGAATTTGCAAAGCGATATTTGGAAGCCCATAGAAGAATATGTTGAAAAAGGAAATATCTTCCGTTAGAAACTGAAAAGAAGCTTGTTGAAAAACTGCTTTGTGTTCTGTTAATTCATCTCACAGAGTTACAACTTTCCCCTCAGGAAATCTTTCGCTTACACTGTTCTTGTGAAATTTGCAAAGTGATATTTGGAATCCCACAGAGGGCTATGGAATAATAGGAAATATCCTCCGTTAAAAACTGGAAAGAAGCTTTCTGAGAAACTGCTTTGTGTTGTGTTAGTTTATCTCACAGAGTTACAGCTTTCCCCTCAAGAAGTCGTTCACTAAGACTTTTCTTGTGGAATTTGCAAAGCGATATTTGGAAGCCCATAGAAGGCTATGGTGAAAATGGAAATATCCTAAGATAAAAACCGAAAAGAAGCTGTCTGAGAAACTGCTCTGTGTTGTGTTAGTTTATCTCACAGAGTTACAGCTTTCCCCTCAAGAAATCGTTCACTAAGACTGTTCTTGTGGAATTTGCAAAGTGATATTTGGAAACCCATAGAGGGCTATGTTGAAAAAGGAAACATCGTAAGATAAAAACTGAAAAGAAGCTTTGTGAGAAATTGCTTTGTGTTCTGTTAATTCGTCTCACAAAGTTACAGCTTTCCCCTCAAGAAGCCTTTCGCTAAGACTGTTCTTGGGGAATTTGCAAAGCGATATTTGGAAACCTATAGAGGGCTAAGGTGAAAAAGGAAATATCTTCCGTTAAAAACTGGAAAGAAGATTTCTGAGAAACTGCTTTGTGTTCTGTTAATGCATCTCACAGGGTTACAGCTTTCCCCTCCAGACACCTTTCGCTAACACTGTTCTTGTGGAATTTGCAAAGTGATATTTGGAAGCCCAGAGAGAACTATGGTGAAAAAGGAAATATCTTCAGTTAAAAAATGAAAAGAAGCTTTCCGAGAAACTGCTTTGTGTTCTGTTAATTCATCTCAAAGAGTTACAGCTTTCCCCTCCAGACACCTTTCGCTAACACTGTAATTGTGAAATTTGCAAAGTGATATTTGGAAGCCCAGAGAGAATTATGGTGAAAAAGGAAATACCTTCAGTTTAAAAATGAAAAGAAGCTTTCCGAGAAACTGCTTTGTGTTCTGTTAATTCATCTCAAAGAGTTACAGCTTTCCCCTCAAGAAGCCTTCCACTAAGACTGTTTTTGAGGAATTTCCAAAGTGATATGTGGAAGCCCATAGAAGGCTATTGTGAAAACGGAAATATCCTAAGATACTAACCGAAAAGAAGCTGTCTAAAAAACTGCTTTGTGTTCTGTTAGTTCATCGCACAGAGCTACAGATTTCCTCTCAAGAAGACGTTCACTAAGACAGTTTTGTGAAATTTGGAAAGTGATATTTGGATACCCATAGTGGACTATGGTGAAAAAGGAAATATCTTCCGTTAAAAACTGGAAAGAACCATTCTGAGAAAATGCGGTGTGTTCTGTTAGTACATATGACCGAGTTACAGCTTTCCTCTCAAGAAGCCTTTCGCTAAGACTGTTCTTGTGGGATTTCCAAAGTGATATTTGGAAGCCCATAGAGGGCTATAGTGAAAAAGGAATTATCTTCAGTTAAATACTGGAAAGAAGCTTTCTGAGAGACTGCTTTGTGTTCTGTTAATTCATCTCACAGAGTTACAGCTTCCCCCTCAAGAAACCTTTCGCTAAGACTGTTCTTGTGGAATTTTCAAAGTGATATTTGGAAGCCCATAGAGGACTATGGTGAAAAACGAAACATCTTCCGTTAAAAACTGGAAAGAAGATTTGTGAGAAACTGCTTTTTATTCTGTTAATTCATCTCACAGAGTTACAGATTTCCCCTCCAGAAGCCTTTCGCTAAGACTGTTCTAGTGGAATTTGCAAAGTGATATTTGGAAGCCCATGGAGGGCTATGGTGAAAAGGGTAATAACTTCCGTTAAGAACTGGAAAGAAGCTTTCTAAGAAACTGCCGTGTGTTCTGTTAATACATCTCACCGAGTTACAGCTCTACCCTCAAGAAGCCTTTCTATAAAAATGTTCTTGTGGAATTTGCAATGTGATACTTGGAAGCCCATAGAGGGCTATTTTGAAAATGGAAATACCCTAAGATAAAAACCGAAAAGAAGCTGTCAGAGAAACTGCTTTGTGTTGTGTTAGTTCATCTCACTGTGTTACAGCTTTCCCCTCAAGAAGCCCTTCACTAAGACTGTTCTTGTGAAATTTGCAAACTGATATTTGTAATCCCTTAGAGAGCTATGGTGAAAAAGGAAATATATTCCCTTAAAAACTGGAAATAAGCTTTCTGAGAAACTGCCATGTGTTCTCTTAATGCACCTCACCGAGTTACAGCTTTCCCCTCAAGAAGACTTTCGCTAAGACTGTTGTTGTGGGATTTGCAAAGTGATATTTGGAAGTCCATAGAGGTCTATTGTGAAAAAGGAAATTTCTTCCGTTAAAAACTGGAAAGAAGATTTCTGAGAAATTGCTATTTGTTCTGTTAATTCATCTCACAGAGTTACAGCTTCTCCTCCAGAAGCCTTTCGCTAAGACTGTTCTTGTGGAATTTGCAAAGTGATATTTGGAAGCCCATAGAAGGCTATTTTGAAAAAGGAATTATCCTAAGATAGAATCTGAAAATAAGCTTTCTGAAAATCTGCTTTGTGTTCTGTTAATTCATCTCACAGAGTTACAGCTTTCCCCTCAAAAAGGCTTTCGGTAAGCCTGTTCTTGTGTAATTTGCAATGTGATATTTTGAAGCCCATAGAAGGCTATGGTGAAAAAGGAAATATCTTCCGTTAAAAACTGGAAGGAATATTTCTGAGAAACTACTTTGTGTTCTGTTAATTCATCTCACAGAGTTACAGGTTTCCCCTCTAGAAGCCTTTCGGTAAGACTGTTTTTTGTTATTTCCAAAGTGATATTTGGAATCCCATAGAGGGTTATGGTGAAAAAGAAATATCTTCCGTTAAAAACTGGAAAGAAGCTTTCTAAGAAACTGCCGTGTGTTCTGGTTATACATCTCACCGAGATACTGCTTTCCTCTCAAATAGCCCTTCGCTGAGACTGTTCTTGTGGGATTTGCAAAGTGATATTTGGAAGCCCATAGAGTGCTGTGGTGAAAAGGAAATATCTTCAGTTAAAAACTTGAAAGAAACTTTCTGAGAAACTGCTTTGTGTTCTGTTAATTCATCTCACAGAGTTACAGCTTTCCCCTCAAGAAACGTTTCGCTAAGACTGTTCTTGTGGAATCTGCAAAGTCATGTTTGGAAGCACATATAGCTCTAAGGTGATAAAGGAAATTTCTTCCGTTAAAAACTGGAAAGAAGATTTCTGAGAAACTGCTTTGTGTTCTGTTAATTTATCACACAGAGTTACAGCTTTCCTCTCCAGAAGCCTTTTGCAAGCCCTTAGAGGGCCATGTTGAAAAAGGAAATATCTTCCGTTAAAAACCGAAAAGAAGCTTTCTGAGAAACTTCTTTCTGTTTTGTTAGTTCATATCACAGAGTTACAGCTTTCCCCTCAAGAAGTCGTTCACTAAGACTATTCCTGTGAAATATTCAAAGTGATATTTATAAAGCCATAGAGGGCTATGGTGAAAAAGGAAATATCCTAAGACAGAAAATGAAAAGAAGGTTTCTGAGAAACTGTTTTGTGTTCTGTTAATACATCTCACAGATTTACATCTTTTCCCTCAAGAAGCCTTTCGCGAAGACTGTTCTTGTGGAATATGTAAAGTGATATTTGGAAGCCCGTACAAGGCTATGGTGAAAAAGGAAATATCTTCAGTTAAAAATTGGATAGAAGCTTTCTGAGAAATTGCTTTGTGTTCTCTTAATTCATCTCACAGAGTTACAGCTTTCCCCTCAAGAAGCCGTTCACTAGGACTATTCTTGTGAAATTTTCAAACTGATATTTGGAAACCCTTACAGAGATATGGTGAAAAAGGAAATATCTTCCGTTAAAAACTGGAAAGAAGCTTTCTGAGAAACTGCCGTGAGTTCTGTTCATACATCTCACCGAGTTACAGCTTTCCTCTCAAGAAACCTTTCTCTAAGGCTGTTCTTGTGGAATTTGCAAAGTGATATTTGGAAGCCCATAGTGGGCTATGGTGAAAAAGGAAAAATCTTCGGGTAAAAACTGGAAATAAGCTTTCTGAGAAACTGCTTTGTGTTCTGTTAATTCATCTCACAGAGTTACAACTTTCCCCTCAAGAAGCCGTTCACTAAGACTTTTCTTGTGGAATTTGCAAAGTGATATTTGGAGTCCCATTGAAGGCTATGGTGAAAAAGAAAACATCCTAAGATAAAAACTGAAATGAAGCTTTCTGTGAAACTGCATTGTGTTCTGTAAATTCATCTCACAGAGTTAGAGATTTCCCCTCAAGAAGTCGTTCACTAAGACTGTTCTTGTGAAACTTGCAAAATGATATTTGGAAGCCCATAGAGGGCTATTGTGAAAATGGAAATATCCTAAGATAAAAACCGAAAAGAAACTGTCTGAGAAACTGCTTTGTGTTGTGTTAGTTTATCTCACAGAGTTACAGCTTTCCCCTCAAGAAGTCGTTCACCAAGACTGTTCTTGTGAAATTTGCAAAGTGATATTTGGAAGCTCATAGAAGGCTATGGTGAAAATGAAAATATCTTCCGTTAAAAACTGGAAAGAAGCATTCTGAGAAACTGCCGTGTGTTCTGTTAATACATCTCACCGAGTTACAGCTTTCCCCTCAAGAACCCTCTCGCTAAGACTGTTCTTGTGGAATTTGCAAAGTGATATTTGGAAGCCCTTAGAGGGCTATGGTTAAAAAGGAAATATCCACCGTTAAAAACTGGAAAGAAGATTGCTGAGAAACTGCTTTGTGTTCTGTTAATTCATCTCACAGAATTACAGCTTTTCCCTCAGAAGCCTTTCGCTAAGATTGTTCTTGTAGAACTTGCAAAGTGATATTTGGAAGCCCATATAGGGCTATGGTGAAAAAGGAAATATCCTCCGTTAAAAACTGCAAAGAAGCTTTCTGAGAAACTGCTTTATGTTCTGTTAATTCATCTCACAGAATTACAGTTTACCCTCCAGCAGCCGTTCACTGAGCCTGTTCTTGTGGAATTTGCAATGCGATATTGGAAGCCCATAGAGGGTTATGGCGAAAAAGGATATATCCTAAGATAAAAACCGAAAAGAAGCTTTCTGAGAAAATGCATTGTGTCCTCTTAATTCATCTCACAGAGTTACAGCTTTCCCCTCAAGAAGCCATTCACTAAGACTGTTCCTGTGGAATTTGCAAGGTGATAGTTGAAAGCCCATACAGGGCTACGGAGAAAATGGAAATATGTTGCGTTAAATACTGGAAAGAATCTTTCTAGGAAACTGCTTTGTGTTCTCTTAATTCATCTCACAGAGTTACAGCTTTCCCCTCAAGAAGCCTTTCGCTAAGACTGTTCATGTGGAATTTGCAAAGTGATATTTGGAATCCCATAGAGGACTATGGTGAAAAAGGAAATATCCTAAGGTAAAAACTGAAAAGTAGGTTTCTGAGAAAATGTTTTGTGTTATGTTAATTCATCTTACAGAGTTACAGTTTTACCCTCAAGAAGCCTTTCTCTAAGACTGCTCTTCTGGAATTTGCAAAGTGATATTTGGAAGCCCATAGTGGGCTTTGCTGTAAAAGGAAATATCCTAAGATAAAAAACGAAAAGAAGGTTTCTGAGAAACCGCTTTGTGTTCTGTTAGTTCATCTCACAGAGTTACAGCTTTCCCATCGAGAATCCTTTCGCTAAGACTGTTCTTGTGGAATTTGCAAATATTTTTGGAAGCTCATAGAGGGCTATGCTGAAAAAGGAAATATCCTAAGATAAAAACTGAAAAGAAGCTTTCTGAGAAACTGCTTTGTGTTCTGTTAATTCATCTCAGGGAGTTACGGCTTTCCCTTCAAGAAGTCTTTCACAAAGACTGTTCTTGTGTAATTTGCAAAGTGATATTTGGAAGGCCACAGAGGGCTATGTTGAAAAAGGAAAAATAGTAAGATTAAATCCGAAAAGAAACTTTTTGAGAAACAGCTTTGTGTTCTGATAATTCATCTCAGAGAGTTACAGATTTCCACTCAAGAGGCCGTTCACTAAGACTGTTCTTCTCAAATTTGAAAGTGATATTTAGAATCCCATAGAGGGCTATGGTGAAAAAGGAATTATTTTCCGTTAAAAACTGGAAAGACGCTTTCTGAGAAACTGCTTTGTGTTCTGTTAATTCATCTGACAGAGTTACAACATTTCCCTCAGGAAGCCTTTCGCTAAGACTGTTCTTGTGGAATTTGCAAAGTGATATTTGGAAGCCCATAGTGGACTACGGTGAAAAAGGAAATGTCCTCAGATAAAAACTGGAAAGAAGCTTTCTGTGAAACTGCTTTGTGTTCTATTAATTCATCTCACTGTGTGACAGCTTTCCCCTCAAGAAGCCGTTCCCTAAGACTGTTCTTGTGTAATTTGCAACGTGATATTTGGAATCCCAGAGAGATATGGGGAAAACGGAAATATCTTCCGTTAAAAACTGGAAAGAAGCTTTCTGAGGAACTGCTTTGTGTTCTGTTAATTCATCTCACAGAGTTACAGCTTTCCCTGAAAAAATCCTTTCGCTAAGAGTGTTCTTGTGGAATTTGCAAAGTGATATTTGGAAGCCCGTACAAGGCTATGGTGAAAAAGGAAATATCTTCAGTTAAAAATTGGATAGAAGCTTTCTGAGAAATTGCTTTGTGTTCTCTTAATTCATCTCACAGAGTTACAGCTTTCCCCTCAAGAAGCCGTTCACTAGGACTATTCTTGTGAAATTTTCAAACTGATATTTGGAAACCCTTACAGAGATATGGTGAAAAAGGAAATATCTTCCGTTAAAAACTGGAAAGAAGCTTTCCGAGAAACTGCCGTGAGTTCTGTTCATACATCTCACCGAGTTACAGCTTTCCTCTCAAGAAACCTTTCTCTAAGGCTTTTCTTGTGGAATTTGCATAGTGATATTTGGAAGCCCATAGTGGGCTATGGTGAAAAAGGAAAAATCTTCGGGTAAAAACTGGAAATAAGCTTTCTGAGAAACTGCTTTGTGTTCTGTTAATTCATCTCACAGAGTTACAACTTTCCCCTCAAGAAGCCGTTCACTAAGACTTTTCTTGTGGAATTTGCAAAGTGATATTTGGAGTCCCATTGAAGGCTATGGTGAAAAAGAAAACATCCTAAGATAAAAACTGAAATGAAGCTTTCTGTGAAACTGCATTGTGTTCTGTAAATTCATCTCACAGAGTTAGAGATTTCCCCTCAAGAAGTCGTTCACTAAGACTGTTCTTGTGAAACTTGCAAAATGATATTTGGAAGCCCATAGAGGGCTATTGTGAAAATGGAAATATCCTAAGATAAAAACCGAAAAGAAACTGTCTGAGAAACTGCTTTGTGTTGTGTTAGTTTATCTCACAGAGTTACAGCTTTCCCCTCAAGAAGTCGTTCACCAAGACTGTTCTTGTTAAATTTGCAAAGTGATATTTGGAAGCTCATAGAAGGCTATGGTGAAAATGAAAATATCTTCCGTTAAAAACTGGAAAGAAGCATTCTGAGAAACTGCCGTGTGTTCTGTTAATACATCTCACCGAGTTACAGCTTTCCCCTCAAGAACCCTCTCGCTAAGACTGTTCTTGTGGAATTTGCAAAGTGATATTTGGAAGCCCTTAGAGGGCTATGGTTAAAAAGGAAATATCCACCGTTAAAAACTGGAAAGAAGATTGCTGAGAAACTGCTTTGTGTTCTGTTAATTCATCTCACAGAATTACAGCTTTTCCCTCAGAAGCCTTTCGCTAAGATTGTTCTTGTAGAACTTGCAAAGTGATATTTGGAAGCCCATATAGGGCTACGGTGAAAAAGGAAATATCCTCCGTTAAAAACTGCAAAGAAGCTTTCTGAGAAACTGCTTTATGTTCTGTTAATTCATCTCACAGAATTGCAGTTTACCCTCCAGCAGCCGTTCACTGAGCCTGTTCTTGTGGAATTTGCAATGCGATATTGGAAGCCCATAGAGGGTTATGGCAAAAAAGTATATATCCTAAGATAAAACCGAAAAGAAGCTTTCTGAGAAAATGCATTGTGTCCTCTTAATTCATCTCACAGATTTGCAGCTTTCCCCTCAAGAAGGCATTCACTAAGACTGTTCCTGTGGAATTTGCAAGGTGATAGTTGAAAGCCCATACAGGGCTACGGAGAAAATGGAAATATGTTGCGTTAAATACTGGAAAGAATCTTTCTAGGAAACTGCTTTGTGTTCTCTTAATTCATCTCACGGAGTTACAGCTTTCCCCTCAAGAAGCCTTTCGCTAAGACTGTTCATGTGGAATTTGCAAAGTGATATTTGGAATCCCATAGAGGACTATGGTGAAAAAGGAAATATCCTAAGGTAAAAACTGAAAAGTAGGTTTCTGAGAAAATGTTTTGTGTTATGTTAATTCATCTTACAGAGTTACAGTTTTACCCTCAAGAAGCCTTTCTCTAAGACTGTTCTTCTGGAATTTGCAAAGTGATATTTGGAAGCCCATAGTGGGCTTTGCTGTAAAAGGAAATATCCTAAGATAAAAAACGAAAAGAAGGTTTCTGAGAAACCGCTTTGTGTTCTGTTAGTTCATCTCACAGAGTTACAGCTTTCCCATCGAGAATCCTTTCGCTAAGACTGTTCTTGTGGAATTTGCAAATATTTTTGGAAGCTCATAGAGGGCTATGCTGAAAAAGGAAATATCCTAAGATAAAAACTGAAAAGAAGCTTTCTGAGAAACTGCTTTGTGTTCTGTTAATTCATCTCAGGGAGTTACGGCTTTCCCTTCAAGAAGTCTTTCACAAAGACTGTTCTTGTGTAATTTGCAAAGTGATTTTTGGAAGGCCACAGAGGGCTATGTTGAAAAAGGAAAAATAGTAAGATTAAATCCGAAAAGAAACTGCTTTGTGTTCTGATAATTCATCTCAGAGAGTTACAGATTTCCACTCAAGAGGCCGTTCACTAAGACTGTTCTTCTCAAATTTGAAAGTGATATTTAGAATCCCATAGAGGGCTATGGTGAAAAAGGAATTATTTTCCGTTAAAAACTGGAAAGACGCTTTCTGAGAAACTGCTTTGTGTTCTGTTAATTCATCTGACAGAGTTACAACATTTCCCTCAGGAAGCCTTTCGCTAAGGCTGTTGTTGTCGAATGTGCAAAGTGATATTTGGAAGCCCATAGAGGACTATGGTGAAAAAGGAAATATCTTGAGTTAAAAAGCGGAAAGAATCTTTCTGAGAAACTCCCTTTTGTTCTGTTAATTCACCTCACAGAGTTACAGCTTTCCCCTCAATAATTCTTTCGCTAAGACTGTTCTTGTGGAATTTGCAAAGTGAGATTTGGAAGCCCATAGAGGGCTATGGTGAAAAAGGAAATATCGTAAGATAAAAACTGAAAAGAAGCTTTCTGAGAAACTGCTTTGTGTTCTGTGAATTCATCTCACATAGTTACAACATTTCCCTCTAAAACCCTTTCGCTAAGACTGTTCTTGTTGAATTTGCAAAGCGATATTTGGAAGCCCATAGAAGAATATGTTGAAAAAGGAAATATCTTCCGTTAGAAACTGAAAAGAAGCTTGTTGAAAAACTGCTTTGTGTTCTGTTAATTCATCTCACAGAGTTACAACTTTCCCCTCAGGAAATCTTTCGCTTACACTGTTCTTGTGAAATTTGCAAAGTGATATTTGGAATCCCACAGAGGGCTATGGAATAATAGGAAATATCCTCCGTTAAAAACTGGAAAGAAGCTTTCTGAGAAACTGCTTTGTGTTGTGTTAGTTTATCTCACAGAGTTACAGCTTTCCCCTCAAGAAGTCGTTCACTAAGACTTTTCTTGTGGAATTTGCAAAGCGATATTTGGAAGCCCATAGAAGGCTATGGTGAAAATGGAAATATCCTAAGATAAAAACCGAAAAGAAGCTGTCTGAGAAACTGCTCTGTGTTGTGTTAGTTTATCTCACAGAGTTACAGCTTTCCCCTCAAGAAATCGTTCACTAAGACTGTTCTTGTGGAATTTGCAAAGTGATATTTGGAAACCCATAGAGGGCTATGTTGAAAAAGGAAACATCGTAAGATAAAAACTGAAAAGAAGCTTTGTGAGAAATTGCTTTGTGTTCTGTTAATTCGTCTCACAAAGTTACAGCTTTCCCCTCAAGAAGCCTTTCGCTAAGACTGTTCTTGGGGAATTTGCAAAGCGATATTTGGAAACCTATAGAGGGCTAAGGTGAAAAAGGAAATATCTTCCGTTAAAAACTGGAAAGAAGATTTCTGAGAAACTGCTTTGTGTTCTGTTAATGCATCTCACAGGGTTACAGCTTTCCCCTCCAGACACCTTTCGCTAACACTGTTCTTGTGGAATTTGCAAAGTGATATTTGGAAGCCCAGAGAGAACTATGGTGAAAAAGGAAATATCTTCAGTTAAAAAATGAAAAGAAGCTTTCCGAGAAACTGCTTTGTGTTCTGTTAATTCATCTCAAAGAGTTACAGCTTTCCCCTCCAGACACCTTTCGCTAACACTGTAATTGTGAAATTTGCAAAGTGATATTTGGAAGCCCAGAGAGAATTATGGTGAAAAAGGAAATACCTTCAGTTTAAAAATGAAAAGAAGCTTTCCGAGAAACTGCTTTGTGTTCTGTTAATTCATCTCAAAGAGTTACAGCTTTCCCCTCAAGAAGCCTTCCACTAAGACTGTTTTTGAGGAATTTCCAAAGTGATATGTGGAAGCCCATAGAAGGCTATTGTGAAAACGGAAATATCCTAAGATACTAACCGAAAAGAAGCTGTCTAAAAAACTGCTTTGTGTTCTGTTAGTTCATCGCACAGAGCTACAGATTTCCTCTCAAGAAGACGTTCACTAAGACAGTTTTGTGAAATTTGGAAAGTGATATTTGGATACCCATAGTGGACTATGGTGAAAAAGGAAATATCTTCCGTTAAAAACTGGAAAGAACCATTCTGAGAAAATGCGGTGTGTTCTGTTAGTACATATGACCGAGTTACAGCTTTCCTCTCAAGAAGCCTTTCGCTAAGACTGTTCTTGTGGGATTTCCAAAGTGATATTTGGAAGCCCATAGAGGGCTATAGTGAAAAAGGAATTATCTTCAGTTAAATACTGGAAAGAAGCTTTCTGAGAGACTGCTTTGTGTTCTGTTAATTCATCTCACAGAGTTACAGCTTCCCCCTCAAGAAACCTTTCGCTAAGACTGTTCTTGTGGAATTTTCAAAGTGATATTTGGAAGCCCATAGAGGACTATGGTGAAAAACGAAACATCTTCCGTTAAAAACTGGAAAGAAGATTTGTGAGAAACTGCTTTTTATTCTGTTAATTCATCTCACAGAGTTACAGATTTCCCCTCCAGAAGCCTTTCGCTAAGACTGTTCTAGTGGAATTTGCAAAGTGATATTTGGAAGCCCATGGAGGGCTATGGTGAAAAGGGTAATAACTTCCGTTAAGAACTGGAAAGAAGCTTTCTAAGAAACTGCCGTGTGTTCTGTTAATACATCTCACCGAGTTACAGCTCTACCCTCAAGAAGCCTTTCTATAAAAATGTTCTTGTGGAATTTGCAATGTGATACTTGGAAGCCCATAGAGGGCTATTTTGAAAATGGAAATACCCTAAGATAAAAACCGAAAAGAAGCTGTCAGAGAAACTGCTTTGTGTTGTGTTAGTTCATCTCACTGTGTTACAGCTTTCCCCTCAAGAAGCCCTTCACTAAGACTGTTCTTGTGAAATTTGCAAACTGATATTTGTAATCCCTTAGAGAGCTATGGTGAAAAAGGAAATATATTCCCTTAAAAACTGGAAATAAGCTTTCTGAGAAACTGCCATGTGTTCTCTTAATGCACCTCACCGAGTTACAGCTTTCCCCTCAAGAAGACTTTCGCTAAGACTGTTGTTGTGGGATTTGCAAAGTGATATTTGGAAGTCCATAGAGGTCTATTGTGAAAAAGGAAATTTCTTCCGTTAAAAACTGGAAAGAAGATTTCTGAGAAATTGCTATTTGTTCTGTTAATTCATCTCACAGAGTTACAGCTTCTCCTCCAGAAGCCTTTCGCTAAGACTGTTCTTGTGGAATTTGCAAAGTGATATTTGGAAGCCCATAGAAGGCTATTTTGAAAAAGGAATTATCCTAAGATAGAATCTGAAAATAAGCTTTCTGAAAATCTGCTTTGTGTTCTGTTAATTCATCTCACAGAGTTACAGCTTTCCCCTCAAAAAGGCTTTCGGTAAGCCTGTTCTTGTGTAATTTGCAATGTGATATTTTGAAGCCCATAGAAGGCTATGGTGAAAAAGGAAATATCTTCCGTTAAAAACTGGAAGGAATATTTCTGAGAAACTACTTTGTGTTCTGTTAATTCATCTCACAGAGTTACAGGTTTCCCCTCTAGAAGCCTTTCGGTAAGACTGTTTTTTGTTATTTCCAAAGTGATATTTGGAATCCCATAGAGGGTTATGGTGAAAAAGAAATATCTTCCGTTAAAAACTGGAAAGAAGCTTTCTAAGAAACTGCCGTGTGTTCTGGTTATACATCTCACCGAGATACTGCTTTCCTCTCAAATAGCCCTTCGCTGAGACTGTTCTTGTGGGATTTGCAAAGTGATATTTGGAAGCCCATAGAGTGCTGTGGTGAAAAGGAAATATCTTCAGTTAAAAACTTGAAAGAAACTTTCTGAGAAACTGCTTTGTGTTCTGTTAATTCATCTCACAGAGTTACAGCTTTCCCCTCAAGAAACGTTTCGCTAAGACTGTTCTTGTGGAATCTGCAAAGTCATGTTTGGAAGCACATATAGCTCTAAGGTGATAAAGGAAATTTCTTCCGTTAAAAACTGGAAAGAAGATTTCTGAGAAACTGCTTTGTGTTCTGTTAATTTATCACACAGAGTTACAGCTTTCCTCTCCAGAAGCCTTTTGCAAGCCCTTAGAGGGCCATGTTGAAAAAGGAAATATCTTCCGTTAAAAACCGAAAAGAAGCTTTCTGAGAAACTTCTTTCTGTTTTGTTAGTTCATATCACAGAGTTACAGCTTTCCCCTCAAGAAGTCGTTCACTAAGACTATTCCTGTGAAATATTCAAAGTGATATTTATAAAGCCATAGAGGGCTATGGTGAAAAAGGAAATATCCTAAGACAGAAAATGAAAAGAAGGTTTCTGAGAAACTGTTTTGTGTTCTGTTAATACATCTCACAGATTTACATCTTTTCCCTCAAGAAGCCTTTCGCGAAGACTGTTCTTGTGGAATATGTAAAGTGATATTTGGAAGCCCGTACAAGGCTATGGTGAAAAAGGAAATATCTTCAGTTAAAAATTGGATAGAAGCTTTCTGAGAAATTGCTTTGTGTTCTCTTAATTCATCTCACAGAGTTACAGCTTTCCCCTCAAGAAGCCGTTCACTAGGACTATTCTTGTGAAATTTTCAAACTGATATTTGGAAACCCTTACAGAGATATGGTGAAAAAGGAAATATCTTCCGTTAAAAACTGGAAAGAAGCTTTCTGAGAAACTGCCGTGAGTTCTGTTCATACATCTCACCGAGTTACAGCTTTCCTCTCAAGAAACCTTTCTCTAAGGCTGTTCTTGTGGAATTTGCAAAGTGATATTTGGAAGCCCATAGTGGGCTATGGTGAAAAAGGAAAAATCTTCGGGTAAAAACTGGAAATAAGCTTTCTGAGAAACTGCTTTGTGTTCTGTTAATTCATCTCACAGAGTTACAACTTTCCCCTCAAGAAGCCGTTCACTAAGACTTTTCTTGTGGAATTTGCAAAGTGATATTTGGAGTCCCATTGAAGGCTATGGTGAAAAAGAAAACATCCTAAGATAAAAACTGAAATGAAGCTTTCTGTGAAACTGCATTGTGTTCTGTAAATTCATCTCACAGAGTTAGAGATTTCCCCTCAAGAAGTCGTTCACTAAGACTGTTCTTGTGAAACTTGCAAAATGATATTTGGAAGCCCATAGAGGGCTATTGTGAAAATGGAAATATCCTAAGATAAAAACCGAAAAGAAACTGTCTGAGAAACTGCTTTGTGTTGTGTTAGTTTATCTCACAGAGTTACAGCTTTCCCCTCAAGAAGTCGT
This sequence comes from Chlorocebus sabaeus, assembly GCF_047675955.1. NCBI lineage: Eukaryota > Metazoa > Chordata > Mammalia > Primates > Cercopithecidae > Chlorocebus > Chlorocebus sabaeus. The sequence goes on from NW_027327843.1 coordinate 79,644, forward strand.
TCACCAAGACTGTTCTTGTTAAATTTGCAAAGTGATATTTGGAAGCTCATAGAAGGCTATGGTGAAAATGAAAATATCTTCCGTTAAAAACTGGAAAGAAGCATTCTGAGAAACTGCCGTGTGTTCTGTTAATACATCTCACCGAGTTACAGCTTTCCCCTCAAGAACCCTCTCGCTAAGACTGTTCTTGTGGAATTTGCAAAGTGATATTTGGAAGCCCTTAGAGGGCTATGGTTAAAAAGGAAATATCCACCGTTAAAAACTGGAAAGAAGATTGCTGAGAAACTGCTTTGTGTTCTGTTAATTCATCTCACAGAATTACAGCTTTTCCCTCAGAAGCCTTTCGCTAAGATTGTTCTTGTAGAACTTGCAAAGTGATATTTGGAAGCCCATATAGGGCTATGGTGAAAAAGGAAATATCCTCCGTTAAAAACTGCAAAGAAGCTTTCTGAGAAACTGCTTTATGTTCTGTTAATTCATCTCACAGAATTACAGTTTACCCTCCAGCAGCCGTTCACTGAGCCTGTTCTTGTGGAATTTGCAATGCGATATTGGAAGCCCATAGAGGGTTATGGCGAAAAAGGATATATCCTAAGATAAAAACCGAAAAGAAGCTTTCTGAGAAACTGCTTTATGTTCTGTTAATTCATCTCACAGAATTACAGTTTACCCTCCAGCAGCCGTTCACTGAGCCTGTTCTTGTGGAATTTGCAATGCGATATTGGAAGCCCATAGAGGGTTATGGCGAAAAAGGATATATCCTAAGATAAAAACCGAAAAGAAGCTTTCTGAGAAAATGCATTGTGTCCTCTTAATTCATCTCACAGAGTTACAGCTTTCCCCTCAAGAAGCCATTCACTAAGACTGTTCCTGTGGAATTTGCAAGGTGATAGTTGAAAGCCCATACAGGGCTACGGAGAAAATGGAAATATGTTGCGTTAAATACTGGAAAGAATCTTTCTAGGAAACTGCTTTGTGTTCTCTTAATTCATCTCACAGAGTTACAGCTTTCCCCTCAAGAAGCCTTTCGCTAAGACTGTTCATGTGGAATTTGCAAAGTGATATTTGGAATCCCATAGAGGACTATGGTGAAAAAGGAAATATCCTAAGGTAAAAACTGAAAAGTAGGTTTCTGAGAAAATGTTTTGTGTTATGTTAATTCATCTTACAGAGTTACAGTTTTACCCTCAAGAAGCCTTTCTCTAAGACTGTTCTTCTGGAATTTGCAAAGTGATATTTGGAAGCCCATAGTGGGCTTTGCTGTAAAAGGAAATATCCTAAGATAAAAAACGAAAAGAAGGTTTCTGAGAAACCGCTTTGTGTTCTGTTAGTTCATCTCACAGAGTTACAGCTTTCCCATCGAGAATCCTTTCGCTAAGACTGTTCTTGTGGAATTTGCAAATATTTTTGGAAGCTCATAGAGGGCTATGCTGAAAAAGGAAATATCCTAAGATAAAAACTGAAAAGAAGCTTTCTGAGAAACTGCTTTGTGTTCTGATAATTCATCTCAGGGAGTTACGGCTTTCCCTTCAAGAAGTCTTTCACAAAGACTGTTCTTGTGTAATTTGCAAAGTGATATTTGGAAGGCCACAGAGGGCTATGTTGAAAAAGGAAAAATAGTAAGATTAAATCCGAAAAGAAACTTTTTGAGAAACTGCTTTGTGTTCTGATAATTCATCTCAGAGAGTTACAGATTTCCACTCAAGAGGCCGTTCACTAAGACTGTTCTTCTCAAATTTGAAAGTGATATTTAGAATCCCATAGAGGGCTATGGTGAAAAAGGAATTATTTTCCGTTAAAAACTGGAAAGACGCTTTCTGAGAAACTGCTTTGTGTTCTGTTAATTCATCTGACAGAGTTACAACATTTCCCTCAGGAAGCCTTTCGCTAAGACTGTTCTTGTGGAATTTGCAAAGTGATATTTGGAAGCCCATAGTGGACTACGGTGAAAAAGGAAATGTCCTCAGATAAAAACTGGAAAGAAGCTTTCTGTGAAACTGCTTTGTGTTCTATTAATTCATCTCACTGTGTGACAGCTTTCCCCTCAAGAAGCCGTTCCCTAAGACTGTTCTTGTGTAATTTGCAACGTGATATTTGGAATCCCAGAGAGATATGGGGAAAACGGAAATATCTTCCGTTAAAAACTGGAAAGAAGCTTTCTGAGGAACTGCTTTGTGTTCTGTTAATTCATCTCACAGAGTTACAGCTTTCCCTGAAAAAATCCTTTCGCTAAGAGTGTTCTTGTGGAATTTGCAAAGTGATATTTGGAAGCCCGTACAAGGCTATGGTGAAAAAGGAAATATCTTCAGTTAAAAATTGGATAGAAGCTTTCTGAGAAATTGCTTTGTGTTCTCTTAATTCATCTCACAGAGTTACAGCTTTCCCCTCAAGAAGCCGTTCACTAGGACTATTCTTGTGAAATTTTCAAACTGATATTTGGAAACCCTTACAGAGATATGGTGAAAAAGGAAATATCTTCCGTTAAAAACTGGAAAGAAGCTTTCCGAGAAACTGCCGTGAGTTCTGTTCATACATCTCACCGAGTTACAGCTTTCCTCTCAAGAAACCTTTCTCTAAGGCTGTTCTTGTGGAATTTGCAAAGTGATATTTGGAAGCCCATATAGGGCTACGGTGAAAAAGGAAATATCCTCCGTTAAAAACTGCAAAGAAGCTTTCTGAGAAACTGCTTTATGTTCTGGTAATTCATCTCACAGAATTACAGTTTACCCTCCAGCAGCCGTTCACTGAGCCTGTTCTTGTGGAATTTGCAATGCGATATTGGAAGCCCATAGAGGGTTATGGCAAAAAAGGATATATCCTAAGATAAAACCGAAAAGAAGCTTTCTGAGAAAATGCATTGTGTCCTCTTAATTCATCTCACAGAGTTACAGCTTTCCCCTCAAGAAGCCATTCACTAAGACTGTTCCTGTGGAATTTGCAAGGTGATAGTTGAAAGCCCATACAGGGCTACGGAGAAAATGGAAATATGTTGCGTTAAATACTGGAAAGAATCTTTCTAGGAAACTGCTTTGTGTTCTCTTAATTCATCTCACGGAGTTACAGCTTTCCCCTCAAGAAGCCTTTCGCTAAGACTGTTCATGTGGAATTTGCAAAGTGATATTTGGAATCCCATAGAGGACTATGGTGAAAAAGGAAATATCCTAAGGTAAAAACTGAAAAGTAGGTTTCTGAGAAAATGTTTTGTGTTATGTTAATTCATCTTACAGAGTTACAGTTTTACCCTCAAGAAGCCTTTCTCTAAGACTGTTCTTCTGGAATTTGCAAAGTGATATTTGGAAGCCCATAGTGGGCTTTGCTGTAAAAGGAAATATCCTAAGATAAAAAACGAAAAGAAGGTTTCTGAGAAACCGCTTTGTGTTCTGTTAGTTCATCTCACAGAGTTACAGCTTTCCCATCGAGAATCCTTTCGCTAAGACTGTTCTTGTGGAATTTGCAAATATTTTTGGAAGCTCATAGAGGGCTATGCTGAAAAAGGAAATATCCTAAGATAAAAACTGAAAAGAAGCTTTCTGAGAAACTGCTTTGTGTTCTGTTAATTCATCTCAGGGAGTTACGGCTTTCCCTTCAAGAAGTCTTTCACAAAGACTGTTCTTGTGTAATTTGCAAAGTGATTTTTGGAAGGCCACAGAGGGCTATGTTGAAAAAGGAAAAATAGTAAGATTAAATCCGAAAAGAAACTGCTTTGTGTTCTGATAATTCATCTCAGAGAGTTACAGATTTCCACTCAAGAGGCCGTTCACTAAGACTGTTCTTCTCAAATTTGAAAGTGATATTTAGAATCCCATAGAGGGCTATGGTGAAAAAGGAATTATTTTCCGTTAAAAACTGGAAAGACGCTTTCTGAGAAACTGCTTTGTGTTCTGTTAATTCATCTGACAGAGTTACAACATTTCCCTCAGGAAGCCTTTCGCTAAGGCTGTTGTTGTCGAATGTGCAAAGTGATATTTGGAAGCCCATAGAGGACTATGGTGAAAAAGGAAATATCTTGAGTTAAAAAGCGGAAAGAATCTTTCTGAGAAACTCCCTTTTGTTCTGTTAATTCACCTCACAGAGTTACAGCTTTCCCCTCAATAATTCTTTCGCTAAGACTGTTCTTGTGGAATTTGCAAAGTGAGATTTGGAAGCCCATAGAGGGCTATGGTGAAAAAGGAAATATCGTAAGATAAAAACTGAAAAGAAGCTTTCTGAGAAACTGCTTTGTGTTCTGTGAATTCATCTCACATAGTTACAACATTTCCCTCTAAAACCCTTTCGCTAAGACTGTTCTTGTTGAATTTGCAAAGCGATATTTGGAAGCCCATAGAAGAATATGTTGAAAAAGGAAATATCTTCCGTTAGAAACTGAAAAGAAGCTTGTTGAAAAACTGCTTTGTGTTCTGTTAATTCATCTCACAGAGTTACAACTTTCCCCTCAGGAAATCTTTCGCTTACACTGTTCTTGTGAAATTTGCAAAGTGATATTTGGAATCCCACAGAGGGCTATGGAATAATAGGAAATATCCTCCGTTAAAAACTGGAAAGAAGCTTTCTGAGAAACTGCTTTGTGTTGTGTTAGTTTATCTCACAGAGTTACAGCTTTCCCCTCAAGAAGTCGTTCACTAAGACTTTTCTTGTGGAATTTGCAAAGCGATATTTGGAAGCCCATAGAAGGCTATGGTGAAAATGGAAATATCCTAAGATAAAAACCGAAAAGAAGCTGTCTGAGAAACTGCTCTGTGTTGTGTTAGTTTATCTCACAGAGTTACAGCTTTCCCCTCAAGAAATCGTTCACTAAGACTGTTCTTGTGGAATTTGCAAAGTGATATTTGGAAACCCATAGAGGGCTATGTTGAAAAAGGAAACATCGTAAGATAAAAACTGAAAAGAAGCTTTGTGAGAAATTGCTTTGTGTTCTGTTAATTCGTCTCACAAAGTTACAGCTTTCCCCTCAAGAAGCCTTTCGCTAAGACTGTTCTTGGGGAATTTGCAAAGCGATATTTGGAAACCTATAGAGGGCTAAGGTGAAAAAGGAAATATCTTCCGTTAAAAACTGGAAAGAAGATTTCTGAGAAACTGCTTTGTGTTCTGTTAATGCATCTCACAGGGTTACAGCTTTCCCCTCCAGACACCTTTCGCTAACACTGTTCTTGTGGAATTTGCAAAGTGATATTTGGAAGCCCAGAGAGAACTATGGTGAAAAAGGAAATATCTTCAGTTAAAAAATGAAAAGAAGCTTTCCGAGAAACTGCTTTGTGTTCTGTTAATTCATCTCAAAGAGTTACAGCTTTCCCCTCCAGACACCTTTCGCTAACACTGTAATTGTGAAATTTGCAAAGTGATATTTGGAAGCCCAGAGAGAATTATGGTGAAAAAGGAAATACCTTCAGTTTAAAAATGAAAAGAAGCTTTCCGAGAAACTGCTTTGTGTTCTGTTAATTCATCTCAAAGAGTTACAGCTTTCCCCTCAAGAAGCCTTCCACTAAGACTGTTTTTGAGGAATTTCCAAAGTGATATGTGGAAGCCCATAGAAGGCTATTGTGAAAACGGAAATATCCTAACATACTAACCGAAAAGAAGCTGTCTAAAAAACTGCTTTGTGTTCTGTTAGTTCATCGCACAGAGCTACAGATTTCCTCTCAAGAAGACGTTCACTAAGACAGTTTTGTGAAATTTGGAAAGTGATATTTGGATACCCATAGTGGACTATGGTGAAAAAGGAAATATCTTCCGTTAAAAACTGGAAAGAACCATTCTGAGAAAATGTGGTGTGTTCTGTTGGTACATATGACCGAGTTACAGCTTTCCTCTCAAGAAGCCTTTCGCTAAGACTGTTCTTGTGGGATTTCCAAAGTGATATTTGGAAGCCCATAGAGGGCTATAGTGAAAAAGGAATTATCTTCAGTTAAATACTGGAAAGAAGCTTTCTGAGAGACTGCTTTGTGTTCTGTTAATTCATCTCACAGAGTTACAGCTTCCCCCTCAAGAAACCTTTCGCTAAGACTGTTCTTGTGGAATTTTCAAAGTGATATTTGGAAGCCCATAGAGGACTATGGTGAAAAACGAAACATCTTCCGTTAAAAACTGGAAAGAAGATTTGTGAGAAACTGCTTTTTATTCTGTTAATTCATCTCACAGAGTTACAGATTTCCCCTCCAGAAGCCTTTCGCTAAGACTGTTCTAGTGGAATTTGCAAAGTGATATTTGGAAGCCCATGGAGGGCTATGGTGAAAAGGGTAATAACTTCCGTTAAGAACTGGAAAGAAGCTTTCTAAGAAACTGCCGTGTGTTCTGTTAATACATCTCACCGAGTTACAGCTCTACCCTCAAGAAGCCTTTCTATAAAAATGTTCTTGTGGAATTTGCAATGTGATACTTGGAAGCCCATAGAGGGCTATTTTGAAAATGGAAATACCCTAAGATAAAAACCGAAAAGAAGCTGTCAGAGAAACTGCTTTGTGTTGTGTTAGTTCATCTCACTGTGTTACAGCTTTCCCCTCAAGAAGCCCTTCACTAAGACTGTTCTTGTGAAATTTGCAAACTGATATTTGTAATCCCTTAGAGAGCTATGGTGAAAAAGGAAATATATTCCCTTAAAAACTGGAAATAAGCTTTCTGAGAAACTGCCATGTGTTCTCTTAATGCACCTCACCGAGTTACAGCTTTCCCCTCAAGAAGACTTTCGCTAAGACTGTTGTTGTGGGATTTGCAAAGTGATATTTGGAAGTCCATAGAGGTCTATTGTGAAAAAGGAAATTTCTTCCGTTAAAAACTGGAAAGAAGATTTCTGAGAAATTGCTATTTGTTCTGTTAATTCATCTCACAGAGTTACAGCTTCTCCTCCAGAAGCCTTTCGCTAAGACTGTTCTTGTGGAATTTGCAAAGTGATATTTGGAAGCCCATAGAAGGCTATTTTGAAAAAGGAATTATCCTAAGATAGAATCTGAAAATAAGCTTTCTGAAAATCTGCTTTGTGTTCTGTTAATTCATCTCACAGAGTTACAGCTTTCCCCTCAAAAAGGCTTTCGGTAAGCCTGTTCTTGTGTAATTTGCAATGTGATATTTTGAAGCCCATAGAAGGCTATGGTGAAAAAGGAAATATCTTCCGTTAAAAACTGGAAGGAATATTTCTGAGAAACTACTTTGTGTTCTGTTAATTCATCTCACAGAGTTACAGGTTTCCCCTCTAGAAGCCTTTCGGTAAGACTGTTTTTTGTTATTTCCAAAGTGATATTTGGAATCCCATAGAGGGTTATGGTGAAAAAGAAATATCTTCCGTTAAAAACTGGAAAGAAGCTTTCTAAGAAACTGCCGTGTGTTCTGGTTATACATCTCACCGAGATACTGCTTTCCTCTCAAATAGCCCTTCGCTGAGACTGTTCTTGTGGGATTTGCAAAGTGATATTTGGAAGCCCATAGAGTGCTGTGGTGAAAAGGAAATATCTTCAGTTAAAAACTTGAAAGAAACTTTCTGAGAAACTGCTTTGTGTTCTGTTAATTCATCTCACAGAGTTACAGCTTTCCCCTCAAGAAACGTTTCGCTAAGACTGTTCTTGTGGAATCTGCAAAGTCATGTTTGGAAGCACATATAGCTCTAAGGTGATAAAGGAAATTTCTTCCGTTAAAAACTGGAAAGAAGATTTCTGAGAAACTGCTTTGTGTTCTGTTAATTTATCACACAGAGTTACAGCTTTCCTCTCCAGAAGCCTTTTGCAAGCCCTTAGAGGGCCATGTTGAAAAAGGAAATATCTTCCGTTAAAAACCGAAAAGAAGCTTTCTGAGAAACTTCTTTCTGTTTTGTTAGTTCATATCACAGAGTTACAGCTTTCCCCTCAAGAAGTCGTTCACTAAGACTATTCCTGTGAAATATTCAAAGTGATATTTATAAAGCCATAGAGGGCTATGGTGAAAAAGGAAATATCCTAAGACAGAAACTGAAAAGAAGGTTTCTGAGAAACTGTTTTGTGTTCTGTTAATACATCTCACAGATTTACATCTTTTCCCTCAAGAAGCCTTTCGCGAAGACTGTTCTTGTGGAATATGTAAAGTGATATTTGGAAGCCCGTACAAGGCTATGGTGAAAAAGGAAATATCTTCAGTTAAAAATTGGATAGAAGCTTTCTGAGAAATTGCTTTGTGTTCTCTTAATTCATCTCACAGAGTTACAGCTTTCCCCTCAAGAAGCCGTTCACTAGGACTATTCTTGTGAAATTTTCAAACTGATATTTGGAAACCCTTACAGAGATATGGTGAAAAAGGAAATATCTTCCGTTAAAAACTGGAAAGAAGCTTTCTGAGAAACTGCCGTGAGTTCTGTTCATACATCTCACCGAGTTACAGCTTTCCTCTCAAGAAACCTTTCTCTAAGGCTGTTCTTGTGGAATTTGCAAAGTGATATTTGGAAGCCCATAGTGGGCTATGGTGAAAAAGGAAAAATCTTCGGGTAAAAACTGGAAATAAGCTTTCTGAGAAACTGCTTTGTGTTCTGTTAATTCATCTCACAGAGTTACAACTTTCCCCTCAAGAAGCCGTTCACTAAGACTTTTCTTGTGGAATTTGCAAAGTGATATTCGGAGTCCCATTGAAGGCTATGGTGAAAAAGAAAACATCCTAAGATAAAAACTGAAATGAAGCTTTCTGTGAAACTGCATTGTGTTCTGTAAATTCATCTCACAGAGTTAGAGATTTCCCCTCAAGAAGTCGTTCACTAAGACTGTTCTTGTGAAACTTGCAAAATGATATTTGGAAGCCCATAGAGGGCTATTGTGAAAATGGAAATATCCTAAGATAAAAACCGAAAAGAAACTGTCTGAGAAACTGCTTTGTGTTGTGTTAGTTTATCTCACAGAGTTACAGCTTTCCCCTCAAGAAGTCGTTCACCAAGACTGTTCTTGTGAAATTTGCAAAGTGATATTTGGAAGCTCATAGAAGGCTATGGTGAAAATGAAAATATCTTCCGTTAAAAACTGGAAAGAAGCATTCTGAGAAACTGCCGTGTGTTCTGTTAATACATCTCACCGAGTTACAGCTTTCCCCTCAAGAACCCTCTCGCTAAGACTGTTCTTGTGGAATTTGCAAAGTGATATTTGGAAGCCCTTAGAGGGCTATGGTTAAAAAGGAAATATCCACCGTTAAAAACTGGAAAGAAGATTGCTGAGAAACTGCTTTGTGTTCTGTTAATTCATCTCACAGAATTACAGCTTTTCCCTCAGAAGCCTTTCGCTAAGATTGTTCTTGTAGAACTTGCAAAGTGATATTTGGAAGCCCATATAGGGCTATGGTGAAAAAGGAAATATCCTCCGTTAAAAACTGCAAAGAAGCTTTCTGAGAAACTGCTTTATGTTCTGTTAATTCATCTCACAGAATTACAGTTTACCCTCCAGCAGCCGTTCACTGAGCCTGTTCTTGTGGAATTTGCAATGCGATATTGGAAGCCCATAGAGGGTTATGGTGAAAAAGGATATATCCTAAGATAAAAACCGAAAAGAAGCTTTCTGAGAAACTGCTTTATGTTCTGTTAATTCATCTCACAGAATTACAGTTTACCCTCCAGCAGCCGTTCACTGAGCCTGTTCTTGTGGAATTTGCAATGCGATATTGGAAGCCCATAGAGGGTTATGGCGAAAAAGGATATATCCTAAGATAAAAACCGAAAAGAAGCTTTCTGAGAAAATGCATTGTGTCCTCTTAATTCATCTCACAGAGTTACAGCTTTCCCCTCAAGAAGCCATTCACTAAGACTGTTCCTGTGGAATTTGCAAGGTGATAGTTGAAAGCCCATACAGGGCTACGGAGAAAATGGAAATATGTTGCGTTAAATACTGGAAAGAATCTTTCTAGGAAACTGCTTTGTGTTCTCTTAATTCATCTCACAGAGTTACAGCTTTCCCCTCAAGAAGCCTTTCGCTAAGACTGTTCATGTGGAATTTGCAAAGTGATATTTGGAATCCCATAGAGGACTATGGTGAAAAAGGAAATATCCTAAGGTAAAAACTGAAAAGTAGGTTTCTGAGAAAATGTTTTGTGTTATGTTAATTCATCTTACAGAGTTACAGTTTTACCCTCAAGAAGCCTTTCTCTAAGACTGCTCTTCTGGAATTTGCAAAGTGATATTTGGAAGCCCATAGTGGGCTTTGCTGTAAAAGGAAATATCCTAAGATAAAAAACGAAAAGAAGGTTTCTGAGAAACCGCTTTGTGTTCTGTTAGTTCATCTCACAGAGTTACAGCTTTCCCATCGAGAATCCTTTCGCTAAGACTGTTCTTGTGGAATTTGCAAATATTTTTGGAAGCTCATAGAGGGCTATGCTGAAAAAGGAAATATCCTAAGATAAAAACTGAAAAGAAGCTTTCTGAGAAACTGCTTTGTGTTCTGTTAATTCATCTCAGGGAGTTACGGCTTTCCCTTCAAGAAGTCTTTCACAAAGACTGTTCTTGTGTAATTTGCAAAGTGATATTTGGAAGGCCACAGAGGGCTATGTTGAAAAAGGAAAAATAGTAAGATTAAATCCGAAAAGAAACTTTTTGAGAAACTGCTTTGTGTTCTGATAATTCATCTCAGAGAGTTACAGATTTCCACTCAAGAGGCCGTTCACTAAGACTGTTCTTCTCAAATTTGAAAGTGATATTTAGAATCCCATAGAGGGCTATGGTGAAAAAGGAATTATTTTCCGTTAAAAACTGGAAAGACGCTTTCTGAGAAACTGCTTTGTGTTCTGTTAATTCATCTGACAGAGTTACAACATTTCCCTCTAAAAGCCTTTCGCTAAGACTGTTCTTGTGGAATTTGCAAAGTGATATTTGGAAGCCCATAGTGGACTACGGTGAAAAAGGAAATGTCCTCAGATAAAAACTGGAAAGAAGCTTTCTGTGAAACTGCTTTGTGTTCTATTAATTCATCTCACTGTGTGACAGCTTTCCCCTCAAGAAGCCGTTCCCTAAGACTGTTCTTGTGTAATTTGCAACGTGATATTTGGAATCCCAGAGAGATACGGGGAAAACGGAAATATCTTCCGTTAAAAACTGGAAAGAAGCTTTCTGAGGAACTGCTTTGTGTTCTGTTAATTCATCTCACAGAGTTACAGCTTTCCCTGAAAAAATCCTTTCGCTAAGAGTGTTCTTGTGGAATTTGCAAAGTGATATTTGGAAGCCCGTACAAGGCTATGGTGAAAAAGGAAATATCTTCAGTTAAAAATTGGATAGAAGCTTTCTGAGAAATTGCTTTGTGTTCTCTTAATTCATCTCACAGAGTTACAGCTTTCCCCTCAAGAAGCCGTTCACTAGGACTATTCTTGTGAAATTTTCAAACTGATATTTGGAAACCCTTACAGAGATATGGTGAAAAAGGAAATATCTTCCGTTAAAAACTGGAAAGAAGCTTTCCGAGAAACTGCCGTGAGTTCTGTTCATACATCTCACCGAGTTACAGCTTTCCTCTCAAGAAACCTTTCTCTAAGGCTGTTCTTGTGGAATTTGCAAAGTGATATTTGGAAGCCCATAGTGGGCTATGGTGAAAAAGGAAAAATCTTCAGGTAAAAACTGGAAATAAGCTTTCTGAGAAACTGCTTTGTGTTCTGTTAATTCATCTCACAGAGTTACAACTTTCCCCTCAAGAAGCCGTTCACTAAGACTTTTCTTGTGGAATTTGCAAAGTGATATTCGGAGTCCCATTGAAGGCTATGGTGAAAAAGAAAACATCCTAAGATAAAAACTGAAATGAAGCTTTCTGTGAAACTGCATTGTGTTCTGTAAATTCATCTCACAGAGTTAGAGATTTCCCCTCAAGAAGTCGTTCACTAAGACTGTTCTTGTGAAACTTGCAAAATGATATTTGGAAGCCCATAGAGGGCTATTGTGAAAATGGAAATATCCTAAGATAAAAACCGAAAAGAAACTGTCTGAGAAACTGCTTTGTGTTGTGTTAGTTTATCTCACAGAGTTACAGCTTTCCCCTCAAGAAGTCGTTCACCAAGACTGTTCTTGTGAAATTTGCAAAGTGATATTTGGAAGCTCATAGAAGGCTATGGTGAAAATGAAAATATCTTCCGTTAAAAACTGGAAAGAAGCATTCTGAGAAACTGCCGTGTGTTCTGTTAATACATCTCACCGAGTTACAGCTTTCCCCTCAAGAACCCTCTCGCTAAGACTGTTCTTGTGGAATTTGCAAAGTGATATTTGGAAGCCCTTAGAGGGCTATGGTTAAAAAGGAAATATCCACCGTTAAAAACTGGAAAGAAGATTGCTGAGAAACTGCTTTGTGTTCTGTTAATTCATCTCACAGAATTACAGCTTTTCCCTCAGAAGCCTTTCGCTAAGATTGTTTTTGTAGAACTTGCAAAGTGATATTTGGAAGCCCATATAGGGCTACGGTGAAAAAGGAAATATCCTCCGTTAAAAACTGCAAAGAAGCTTTCTGAGAAACTGCTTTATGTTCTGGTAATTCATCTCACAGAATTACAGTTTACCCTCCAGCAGCCGTTCACTGAGCCTGTTCTTGTGGAATTTGCAATGCGATATTGGAAGCCCATAGAGGGTTATGGCAAAAAAGGATATATCCTAAGATAAAACCGAAAAGAAGCTTTCTGAGAAAATGCATTGTGTCCTCTTAATTCATCTCACAGAGTTACAGCTTTCCCCTCAAGAAGCCATTCACTAAGACTGTTCCTGTGGAATTTGCAAGGTGATAGTTGAAAGCCCATACAGGGCTACGGAGAAAATGGAAATATGTTGCGTTAAATACTGGAAAGAATCTTTCTAGGAAACTGCTTTGTGTTCTCTTAATTCATCTCACGGAGTTACAGCTTTCCCCTCAAGAAGCCTTTCGCTAAGACTGTTCATGTGGAATTTGCAAAGTGATATTTGGAATCCCATAGAGGACTATGGTGAAAAAGGAAATATCCTAAGGTAAAAACTGAAAAGTAGGTTTCTGAGAAAATGTTTTGTGTTATGTTAATTCATCTTACAGAGTTACAGTTTTACCCTCAAGAAGCCTTTCTCTAAGACTGTTCTTCTGGAATTTGCAAAGTGATATTTGGAAGCCCATAGTGGGCTTTGCTGTAAAAGGAAATATCCTAAGATAAAAAACGAAAAGAAGGTTTCTGAGAAACCGCTTTGTGTTCTGTTAGTTCATCTCACAGAGTTACAGCTTTCCCATCGAGAATCCTTTCGCTAAGACTGTTCTTGTGGAATTTGCAAATATTTTTGGAAGCTCATAGAGGGCTATGCTGAAAAAGGAAATATCCTAAGATAAAAACTGAAAAGAAGCTTTCTGAGAAACTGCTTTGTGTTCTGTTAATTCATCTCAGGGAGTTACGGCTTTCCCTTCAAGAAGTCTTTCACAAAGACTGTTCTTGTGTAATTTGCAAAGTGATTTTTGGAAGGCCACAGAGGGCTATGTTGAAAAAGGAAAAATAGTAAGATTAAATCCGAAAAGAAACTGCTTTGTGTTCTGATAATTCATCTCAGAGAGTTACAGATTTCCACTCAAGAGGCCGTTCACTAAGACTGTTCTTCTCAAATTTGAAAGTGATATTTAGAATCCCATAGAGGGCTATGGTGAAAAAGGAATTATTTTCCGTTAAAAACTGGAAAGACGCTTTCTGAGAAACTGCTTTGTGTTCTGTTAATTCATCTGACAGAGTTACAACATTTCCCTCAGGAAGCCTTTCGCTAAGGCTGTTGTTGTCGAATGTGCAAAGTGATATTTGGAAGCCCATAGAGGACTATGGTGAAAAAGGAAATATCTTGAGTTAAAAAGCGGAAAGAATCTTTCTGAGAAACTCCCTTTTGTTCTGTTAATTCACCTCACAGAGTTACAGCTTTCCCCTCAATAATTCTTTCGCTAAGACTGTTCTTGTGGAATTTGCAAAGTGAGATTTGGAAGCCCATAGAGGGCTATGGTGAAAAAGGAAATATCGTAAGATAAAAACTGAAAAGAAGCTTTCTGAGAAACTGCTTTGTGTTCTGTGAATTCATCTCACATAGTTACAACATTTCCCTCTAAAACCCTTTCGCTAAGACTGTTCTTGTTGAATTTGCAAAGCGATATTTGGAAGCCCATAGAAGAATATGTTGAAAAAGGAAATATCTTCCGTTAGAAACTGAAAAGAAGCTTGTTGAAAAACTGCTTTGTGTTCTGTTAATTCATCTCACAGAGTTACAACTTTCCCCTCAGGAAATCTTTCGCTTACACTGTTCTTGTGAAATTTGCAAAGTGATATTTGGAATCCCACAGAGGGCTATGGAATAATAGGAAATATCCTCCGTTAAAAACTGGAAAGAAGCTTTCTGAGAAACTGCTTTGTGTTGTGTTAGTTTATCTCACAGAGTTACAGCTTTCCCCTCAAGAAGTCGTTCACTAAGACTTTTCTTGTGGAATTTGCAAAGCGATATTTGGAAGCCCATAGAAGGCTATGGTGAAAATGGAAATATCCTAAGATAAAAACCGAAAAGAAGCTGTCTGAGAAACTGCTCTGTGTTGTGTTAGTTTATCTCACAGAGTTACAGCTTTCCCCTCAAGAAATCGTTCACTAAGACTGTTCTTGTGGAATTTGCAAAGTGATATTTGGAAACCCATAGAGGGCTATGTTGAAAAAGGAAACATCGTAAGATAAAAACTGAAAAGAAGCTTTGTGAGAAATTGCTTTGTGTTCTGTTAATTCGTCTCACAAAGTTACAGCTTTCCCCTCAAGAAGCCTTTCGCTAAGACTGTTCTTGGGGAATTTGCAAAGCGATATTTGGAAACCTATAGAGGGCTAAGGTGAAAAAGGAAATATCTTCCGTTAAAAACTGGAAAGAAGATTTCTGAGAAACTGCTTTGTGTTCTGTTAATGCATCTCACAGGGTTACAGCTTTCCCCTCCAGACACCTTTCACTAACACTGTTCTTGTGGAATTTGCAAAGTGATATTTGGAAGCCCAGAGAGAATTATGGTGAAAAAGGAAATACCTTCAGTTTAAAAATGAAAAGAAGCTTTCCGAGAAACTGCTTTGTGTTCTGTTAATTCATCTCAAAGAGTTACAGCTTTCCCCTCAAGAAGCCTTCCACTAAGACTGTTTTTGAGGAATTTCCAAAGTGATATGTGGAAGCCCATAGAAGGCTATTGTGAAAACGGAAATATCCTAAGATACTAACCGAAAAGAAGCTGTCTAAAAAACTGCTTTGTGTTCTGTTAGTTCATCGCACAGAGCTACAGATTTCCTCTCAAGAAGACGTTCACTAAGACAGTTTTGTGAAATTTGGAAAGTGATATTTGGATACCCATAGTGGACTATGGTGAAAAAGGAAATATCTTCCGTTAAAAACTGGAAAGAACCATTCTGAGAAAATGCGGTGTGTTCTGTTAGTACATATGACCGAGTTACAGCTTTCCTCTCAAGAAGCCTTTCGCTAAGACTGTTCTTGTGGGATTTCCAAAGTGATATTTGGAAGCCCATAGAGGGCTATAGTGAAAAAGGAATTATCTTCAGTTAAATACTGGAAAGAAGCTTTCTGAGAGACTGCTTTGTGTTCTGTTAATTCATCTCACAGAGTTACAGCTTCCCCCTCAAGAAACCTTTCGCTAAGACTGTTCTTGTGGAATTTTCAAAGTGATATTTGGAAGCCCATAGAGGACTATGGTGAAAAACGAAACATCTTCCGTTAAAAACTGGAAAGAAGATTTGTGAGAAACTGCTTTTTATTCTGTTAATTCATCTCACAGAGTTACAGATTTCCCCTCCAGAAGCCTTTCGCTAAGACTGTTCTAGTGGAATTTGCAAAGTGATATTTGGAAGCCCATGGAGGGCTATGGTGAAAAGGGTAATAACTTCCGTTAAGAACTGGAAAGAAGCTTTCTAAGAAACTGCCGTGTGTTCTGTTAATACATCTCACCGAGTTACAGCTCTACCCTCAAGAAGCCTTTCTATAAAAATGTTCTTGTGGAATTTGCAATGTGATACTTGGAAGCCCATAGAGGGCTATTTTGAAAATGGAAATACCCTAAGATAAAAACCGAAAAGAAGCTGTCAGAGAAACTGCTTTGTGTTGTGTTAGTTCATCTCACTGTGTTACAGCTTTCCCCTCAAGAAGCCCTTCACTAAGACTGTTCTTGTGAAATTTGCAAACTGATATTTGTAATCCCTTAGAGAGCTATGGTGAAAAAGGAAATATATTCCCTTAAAAACTGGAAATAAGCTTTCTGAGAAACTGCCATGTGTTCTCTTAATGCACCTCACCGAGTTACAGCTTTCCCCTCAAGAAGACTTTCGCTAAGACTGTTGTTGTGGGATTTGCAAAGTGATATTTGGAAGTCCATAGAGGTCTATTGTGAAAAAGGAAATTTCTTCCGTTAAAAACTGGAAAGAAGATTTCTGAGAAATTGCTATTTGTTCTGTTAATTCATCTCACAGAGTTACAGCTTCTCCTCCAGAAGCCTTTCGCTAAGACTGTTCTTGTGGAATTTGCAAAGTGATATTTGGAAGCCCATAGAAGGCTATTTTGAAAAAGGAATTATCCTAAGATAGAATCTGAAAATAAGCTTTCTGAAAATCTGCTTTGTGTTCTGTTAATTCATCTCACAGAGTTACAGCTTTCCCCTCAAAAAGGCTTTCGGTAAGCCTGTTCTTGTGTAATTTGCAATGTGATATTTTGAAGCCCATAGAAGGCTATGGTGAAAAAGGAAATATCTTCCGTTAAAAACTGGAAGGAATATTTCTGAGAAACTACTTTGTGTTCTGTTAATTCATCTCACAGAGTTACAGGTTTCCCCTCTAGAAGCCTTTCGGTAAGACTGTTTTTTGTTATTTCCAAAGTGATATTTGGAATCCCATAGAGGGTTATGGTGAAAAAGAAATATCTTCCGTTAAAAACTGGAAAGAAGCTTTCTAAGAAACTGCCGTGTGTTCTGGTTATACATCTCACCGAGATACTGCTTTCCTCTCAAATAGCCCTTCGCTGAGACTGTTCTTGTGGGATTTGCAAAGTGATATTTGGAAGCCCATAGAGTGCTGTGGTGAAAAGGAAATATCTTCAGTTAAAAACTTGAAAGAAACTTTCTGAGAAACTGCTTTGTGTTCTGTTAATTCATCTCACAGAGTTACAGCTTTCCCCTCAAGAAACGTTTCGCTAAGACTGTTCTTGTGGAATCTGCAAAGTCATGTTTGGAAGCACATATAGCTCTAAGGTGATAAAGGAAATTTCTTCCGTTAAAAACTGGAAAGAAGATTTCTGAGAAACTGCTTTGTGTTCTGTTAATTTATCACACAGAGTTACAGCTTTCCTCTCCAGAAGCCTTTTGCAAGCCCTTAGAGGGCCATGTTGAAAAAGGAAATATCTTCCGTTAAAAACCGAAAAGAAGCTTTCTGAGAAACTTCTTTCTGTTTTGTTAGTTCATATCACAGAGTTACAGCTTTCCCCTCAAGAAGTCGTTCACTAAGACTATTCCTGTGAAATATTCAAAGTGATATTTATAAAGCCATAGAGGGCTATGGTGAAAAAGGAAATATCCTAAGACAGAAAATGAAAAGAAGGTTTCTGAGAAACTGTTTTGTGTTCTGTTAATACATCTCACAGATTTACATCTTTTCCCTCAAGAAGCCTTTCGTGAAGACTGTTCTTGTGGAATATGTAAAGTGATATTTGGAAGCCCGTACAAGGCTATGGTGAAAAAGGAAATATCTTCAGTTAAAAATTGGATAGAAGCTTTCTGAGAAATTGCTTTGTGTTCTCTTAATTCATCTCACAGAGTTACAGCTTTCCCCTCAAGAAGCCGTTCACTAGGACTATTCTTGTGAAATTTTCAAACTGATATTTGGAAACCCTTACAGAGATATGGTGAAAAAGGAAATATCTTCCGTTAAAAACTGGAAAGAAGCTTTCTGAGAAACTGCCGTGAGTTCTGTTCATACATCTCACCGAGTTACAGCTTTCCTCTCAAGAAACCTTTCTCTAAGGCTGTTCTTGTGGAATTTGCAAAGTGATATTTGGAAGCCCATAGTGGGCTATGGTGAAAAAGGAAAAATCTTCGGGTAAAAACTGGAAATAAGCTTTCTGAGAAACTGCTTTGTGTTCTGTTAATTCATCTCACAGAGTTACAACTTTCCCCTCAAGAAGCCGTTCACTAAGACTTTTCTTGTGGAATTTGCAAAGTGATATTTGGAGTCCCATTGAAGGCTATGGTGAAAAAGAAAACATCCTAAGATAAAAACTGAAATGAAGCTTTCTGTGAAACTGCATTGTGTTCTGTAAATTCATCTCACAGAGTTAGAGATTTCCCCTCAAGAAGTCGTTCACTAAGACTGTTCTTGTGAAACTTGCAAAATGATATTTGGAAGCCCATAGAGGGCTATTGTGAAAATGGAAATATCCTAAGATAAAAACCGAAAAGAAACTGTCTGAGAAACTGCTTTGTGTTGTGTTAGTTTATCTCACAGAGTTACAGCTTTCCCCTCAAGAAGTCGTTCACCAAGACTGTTCTTGTGAAATTTGCAAAGTGATATTTGGAAGCTCATAGAAGGCTATGGTGAAAATGAAAATATCTTCCGTTAAAAACTGGAAAGAAGCATTCTGAGAAACTGCCGTGTGTTCTGTTAATACATCTCACCGAGTTACAGCTTTCCCCTCAAGAACCCTCTCGCTAAGACTGTTCTTGTGGAATTTGCAAAGTGATATTTGGAAGCCCTTAGAGGGCTATGGTTAAAAAGGAAATATCCACCGTTAAAAACTGGAAAGAAGATTGCTGAGAAACTGCTTTGTGTTCTGTTAATTCATCTCACAGAATTACAGCTTTTCCCTCAGAAGCCTTTCGCTAAGATTGTTCTTGTAGAACTTGCAAAGTGATATTTGGAAGCCCATATAGGGCTATGGTGAAAAAGGAAATATCCTCCGTTAAAAACTGCAAAGAAGCTTTCTGAGAAACTGCTTTATGTTCTGTTAATTCATCTCACAGAATTACAGTTTACCCTCCAGCAGCCGTTCACTGAGCCTGTTCTTGTGGAATTTGCAATGCGATATTGGAAGCCCATAGAGGGTTATGGCGAAAAAGGATATATCCTAAGATAAAAACCGAAAAGAAGCTTTCTGAGAAACTGCTTTATGTTCTGTTAATTCATCTCACAGAATTACAGTTTACCCTCCAGCAGCCGTTCACTGAGCCTGTTCTTGTGGAATTTGCAATGCGATATTGGAAGCCCATAGAGGGTTATGGCGAAAAAGGATATATCCTAAGATAAAAACCGAAAAGAAGCTTTCTGAGAAAATGCATTGTGTCCTCTTAATTCATCTCACAGAGTTACAGCTTTCCCCTCAAGAAGCCATTCACTAAGACTGTTCCTGTGGAATTTGCAAGGTGATAGTTGAAAGCCCATACAGGGCTACGGAGAAAATGGAAATATGTTGCGTTAAATACTGGAAAGAATCTTTCTAGGAAACTGCTTTGTGTTCTCTTAATTCATCTCACAGAGTTACAGCTTTCCCCTCAAGAAGCCTTTCGCTAAGACTGTTCATGTGGAATTTGCAAAGTGATATTTGGAATCCCATAGAGGACTATGGTGAAAAAGGAAATATCCTAAGGTAAAAACTGAAAAGTAGGTTTCTGAGAAAATGTTTTGTGTTATGTTAATTCATCTTACAGAGTTACAGTTTTACCCTCAAGAAGCCTTTCTCTAAGACTGTTCTTCTGGAATTTGCAAAGTGATATTTGGAAGCCCATAGTGGGCTTTGCTGTAAAAGGAAATATCCTAAGATAAAAAACGAAAAGAAGGTTTCTGAGAAACCGCTTTGTGTTCTGTTAGTTCATCTCACAGAGTTACAGCTTTCCCATCGAGAATCCTTTCGCTAAGACTGTTCTTGTGGAATTTGCAAATATTTTTGGAAGCTCATAGAGGGCTATGCTGAAAAAGGAAATATCCTAAGATAAAAACTGAAAAGAAGCTTTCTGAGAAACTGCTTTGTGTTCTGATAATTCATCTCAGGGAGTTACGGCTTTCCCTTCAAGAAGTCTTTCACAAAGACTGTTCTTGTGTAATTTGCAAAGTGATATTTGGAAGGCCACAGAGGGCTATGTTGAAAAAGGAAAAATAGTAAGATTAAATCCGAAAAGAAACTTTTTGAGAAACTGCTTTGTGTTCTGATAATTCATCTCAGAGAGTTACAGATTTCCACTCAAGAGGCCGTTCACTAAGACTGTTCTTCTCAAATTTGAAAGTGATATTTAGAATCCCATAGAGGGCTATGGTGAAAAAGGAATTATTTTCCGTTAAAAACTGGAAAGACGCTTTCTGAGAAACTGCTTTGTGTTCTGTTAATTCATCTGACAGAGTTACAACATTTCCCTCAGGAAGCCTTTCGCTAAGACTGTTCTTGTGGAATTTGCAAAGTGATATTTGGAAGCCCATAGTGGACTACGGTGAAAAAGGAAATGTCCTCAGATAAAAACTGGAAAGAAGCTTTCTGTGAAACTGCTTTGTGTTCTATTAATTCATCTCACTGTGTGACAGCTTTCCCCTCAAGAAGCCGTTCCCTAAGACTGTTCTTGTGTAATTTGCAACGTGATATTTGGAATCCCAGAGAGATATGGGGAAAACGGAAATATCTTCCGTTAAAAACTGGAAAGAAGCTTTCTGAGGAACTGCTTTGTGTTCTGTTAATTCATCTCACAGAGTTACAGCTTTCCCTGAAAAAATCCTTTCGCTAAGAGTGTTCTTGTGGAATTTGCAAAGTGATATTTGGAAGCCCGTACAAGGCTATGGTGAAAAAGGAAATATCTTCAGTTAAAAATTGGATAGAAGCTTTCTGAGAAATTGCTTTGTTTTCTCTTAATTCATCTCACAGAGTTACAGCTTTCCCCTCAAGAAGCCGTTCACTAGGACTATTCTTGTGAAATTTTCAAACTGATATTTGGAAACCCTTACAGAGATATGGTGAAAAAGGAAATATCTTCCGTTAAAAACTGGAAAGAAGCTTTCCGAGAAACTGCCGTGAGTTCTGTTCATACATCTCACCGAGTTACAGCTTTCCTCTCAAGAAACCTTTCTCTAAGGCTGTTCTTGTGGAATTTGCAAAGTGATATTTGGAAGCCCATAGTGGGCTATGGTGAAAAAGGAAAAATCTTCGGGTAAAAACTGGAAATAAGCTTTCTGAGAAACTGCTTTGTGTTCTGTTATTTCATCTCACAGAGTTACAACTTTCCCCTCAAGAAGCCGTTCACTAAGACTTTTCTTGTGGAATTTGCAAAGTGATATTTGGAGTCCCATTGAAGGCTATGGTGAAAAAGAAAACATCCTAAGATAAAAACTGAAATGAAGCTTTCTGTGAAACTGCATTGTGTTCTGTAAATTCATCTCACAGAGTTAGAGATTTCCCCTCAAGAAGTCGTTCACTAAGACTGTTCTTGTGAAACTTGCAAAATGATATTTGGAAGCCCATAGAGGGCTATTGTGAAAATGGAAATATCCTAAGATAAAAACCGAAAAGAAACTGTCTGAGAAACTGCTTTGTGTTGTGTTAGTTTATCTCACAGAGTTACAGCTTTCCCCTCAAGAAGTCGTTCACCAAGACTGTTCTTGTGAAATTTGCAAAGTGATATTTGGAAGCTCATAGAAGGCTATGGTGAAAATGAAAATATCTTCCGTTAAAAACTGGAAAGAAGCATTCTGAGAAACTGCCGTGTGTTCTGTTAATACATCTCACCGAGTTACAGCTTTCCCCTCAAGAACCCTCTCACTAAGACTGTTCTTGTGGAATTTGCAAAGTGATATTTGGAAGCCCTTAGAGGGCTATGGTTAAAAAGGAAATATCCACCGTTAAAAACTGGAAAGAAGATTGCTGAGAAACTGCTTTGTGTTCTGTTAATTCATCTCACAGAATTACAGCTTTTCCCTCAGAAGCCTTTCGCTAAGATTGTTCTTGTAGAACTTGCAAAGTGATATTTGGAAGCCCATATAGGGCTACGGTGAAAAAGGAAATATCCTCCGTTAAAAACTGCAAAGAAGCTTTCTGAGAAACTGCTTTATGTTCTGGTAATTCATCTCACAGAATTACAGTTTACCCTCCAGCAGCCGTTCACTGAGCCTGTTCTTGTGGAATTTGCAATGCGATATTGGAAGCCCATAGAGGGTTATGGCAAAAAAGGATATATCCTAAGATAAAACCGAAAAGAAGCTTTCTGAGAAAATGCATTGTGTCCTCTTAATTCATCTCACAGAGTTACAGCTTTCCCCTCAAGAAGCCATTCACTAAGACTGTTCCTGTGGAATTTGCAAGGTGATAGTTGAAAGCCCATACAGGGCTACGGAGAAAATGGAAATATGTTGCGTTAAATACTGGAAAGAATCTTTCTAGGAAACTGCTTTGTGTTCTCTTAATTCATCTCACGGAGTTACAGCTTTCCCCTCAAGAAGCCTTTCGCTAAGACTGTTCATGTGGAATTTGCAAAGTGATATTTGGAATCCCATAGAGGACTATGGTGAAAAAGGAAATATCCTAAGGTAAAAACTGAAAAGTAGGTTTCTGAGAAAATGTTTTGTGTTATGTTAATTCATCTTACAGAGTTACAGTTTTACCCTCAAGAAGCCTTTCTCTAAGACTGTTCTTCTGGAATTTGCAAAGTGATATTTGGAAGCCCATAGTGGGCTTTGCTGTAAAAGGAAATATCCTAAGATAAAAAACGAAAAGAAGGTTTCTGAGAAACCGCTTTGTGTTCTGTTAGTTCATCTCACAGAGTTACAGCTTTCCCATCGAGAATCCTTTCGCTAAGACTGTTCTTGTGGAATTTGCAAATATTTTTGGAAGCTCATAGAGGGCTATGCTGAAAAAGGAAATATCCTAAGATAAAAACTGAAAAGAAGCTTTCTGAGAAACTGCTTTGTGTTCTGTTAATTCATCTCAGGGAGTTACGGCTTTCCCTTCAAGAAGTCTTTCACAAAGACTGTTCTTGTGTAATTTGCAAAGTGATTTTTGGAAGGCCACAGAGGGCTATGTTGAAAAAGGAAAAATAGTAAGATTAAATCCGAAAAGAAACTGCTTTGTGTTCTGATAATTCATCTCAGAGAGTTACAGATTTCCACTCAAGAGGCCGTTCACTAAGACTGTTCTTCTCAAATTTGAAAGTGATATTTAGAATCCCATAGAGGGCTATGGTGAAAAAGGAATTATTTTCCGTTAAAAACTGGAAAGACGCTTTCTGAGAAACTGCTTTGTGTTCTGTTAATTCATCTGACAGAGTTACAACATTTCCCTCAGGAAGCCTTTCGCTAAGGCTGTTGTTGTCGAATGTGCAAAGTGATATTTGGAAGCCCATAGAGGACTATGGTGAAAAAGGAAATATCTTGAGTTAAAAAGCGGAAAGAATCTTTCTGAGAAACTCCCTTTTGTTCTGTTAATTCACCTCACAGAGTTACAGCTTTCCCCTCAATAATTCTTTCGCTAAGACTGTTCTTGTGGAATTTGCAAAGTGAGATTTGGAAGCCCATAGAGGGCTATGGTGAAAAAGGAAATATCGTAAGATAAAAACTGAAAAGAAGCTTTCTGAGAAACTGCTTTGTGTTCTGTGAATTCATCTCACATAGTTACAACATTTCCCTCTAAAACCCTTTCGCTAAGACTGTTCTTGTTGAATTTGCAAAGCGATATTTGGAAGCCCATAGAAGAATATGTTGTAAAAGGAAATATCTTCCGTTAGAAACTGAAAAGAAGCTTGTTGAAAAACTGCTTTGTGTTCTGTTAATTCATCTCACAGAGTTACAACATTCCCCTCAGGAAATCTTTCGCTTACACTGTTCTTGTGAAATTTGCAAAGTGATATTTGGAATCCCACAGAGGGCTATGAATAATAGGAAATATCCTCCGTTAAAAACTGGAAAGAAGCTTTCTGAGAAACTGCTTTGTGTTGTGTTAGTTTATCTCACAGAGTTACAGCTTTCCCCTCAAGAAGTCGTTCACTAAGACTTTTCTTGTGGAATTTGCAAAGCGATATTTGGAAGCCCATAGAAGGCTATGGTGAAAATGGAAATATCCTAAGATAAAAACCGAAAAGAAGCTGTCTGAGAAACTGCTCTGTGTTGTGTTAGTTTATCTCACAGAGTTACAGCTTTCCCCTCAAGAAATCGTTCACTAAGACTGTTCTTGTGGAATTTGCAAAGTGATATTTGGAAACCCATAGAGGGCTATGTTGAAAAAGGAAACATCGTAAGATAAAAACTGAAAAGAAGCTTTGTGAGAAATTGCTTTGTGTTCTGTTAATTCGTCTCACAAAGTTACAGCTTTCCCCTCAAGAAGCCTTTCGCTAAGACTGTTCTTGGGGAATTTGCAAAGCGATATTTGGAAACCTATAGAGGGCTAAGGTGAAAAAGGAAATATCTTCCGTTAAAAACTGGAAAGAAGATTTCTGAGAAACTGCTTTGTGTTCTGTTAATGCATCTCACAGGGTTACAGCTTTCCCCTCCAGACACCTTTCGCTAACACTGTTCTTGTGGAATTTGCAAAGTGATATTTGGAAGCCCAGAGAGAACTATGGTGAAAAAGGAAATATCTTCAGTTAAAAAATGAAAAGAAGCTTTCCGAGAAACTGCTTTGTGTTCTGTTAATTCATCTCAAAGAGTTACAGCTTTCCCCTCCAGACACCTTTCGCTAACACTGTAATTGTGAAATTTGCAAAGTGATATTTGGAAGCCCAGAGAGAATTATGGTGAAAAAGGAAATACCTTCAGTTTAAAAATGAAAAGAAGCTTTCCGAGAAACTGCTTTGTGTTCTGTTAATTCATCTCAAAGAGTTACAGCTTTCCCCTCAAGAAGCCTTCCACTAAGACTGTTTTTGAGGAATTTCCAAAGTGATATGTGGAAGCCCATAGAAGGCTATTGTGAAAACGGAAATATCCTAACATACTAACCGAAAAGAAGCTGTCTAAAAAACTGCTTTGTGTTCTGTTAGTTCATCGCACAGAGCTACAGATTTCCTCTCAAGAAGACGTTCACTAAGACAGTTTTGTGAAATTTGGAAAGTGATATTTGGATACCCATAGTGGACTATGGTGAAAAAGGAAATATCTTCCGTTAAAAACTGGAAAGAACCATTCTGAGAAAATGTGGTGTGTTCTGTTGGTACATATGACCGAGTTACAGCTTTCCTCTCAAGAAGCCTTTCGCTAAGACTGTTCTTGTGGGATTTCCAAAGTGATATTTGGAAGCCCATAGAGGGCTATAGTGAAAAAGGAATTATCTTCAGTTAAATACTGGAAAGAAGCTTTCTGAGAGACTGCTTTGTGTTCTGTTAATTCATCTCACAGAGTTACAGCTTCCCCCTCAAGAAACCTTTCGCTAAGACTGTTCTTGTGGAATTTTCAAAGTGATATTTGGAAGCCCATAGAGGACTATGGTGAAAAACGAAACATCTTCCGTTAAAAACTGGAAAGAAGATTTGTGAGAAACTGCTTTTTATTCTGTTAATTCATCTCACAGAGTTACAGATTTCCCCTCCAGAAGCCTTTCGCTAAGACTGTTCTAGTGGAATTTGCAAAGTGATATTTGGAAGCCCATGGAGGGCTATGGTGAAAAGGGTAATAACTTCCGTTAAGAACTGGAAAGAAGCTTTCTAAGAAACTGCCGTGTGTTCTGTTAATACATCTCACCGAGTTACAGCTCTACCCTCAAGAAGCCTTTCTATAAAAATGTTCTTGTGGAATTTGCAATGTGATACTTGGAAGCCCATAGAGGGCTATTTTGAAAATGGAAATACCCTAAGATAAAAACCGAAAAGAAGCTGTCAGAGAAACTGCTTTGTGTTGTGTTAGTTCATCTCACTGTGTTACAGCTTTCCCCTCAAGAAGCCCTTCACTAAGACTGTTCTTGTGAAATTTGCAAACTGATATTTGTAATCCCTTAGAGAGCTATGGTGAAAAAGGAAATATATTCCCTTAAAAACTGGAAATAAGCTTTCTGAGAAACTGCCATGTGTTCTCTTAATGCACCTCACCGAGTTACAGCTTTCCCCTCAAGAAGACTTTCGCTAAGACTGTTGTTGTGGGATTTGCAAAGTGATATTTGGAAGTCCATAGAGGTCTATTGTGAAAAAGGAAATTTCTTCCGTTAAAAACTGGAAAGAAGATTTCTGAGAAATTG
Organism: Chlorocebus sabaeus; assembly: GCF_047675955.1. Taxonomy (NCBI): domain Eukaryota; kingdom Metazoa; phylum Chordata; class Mammalia; order Primates; family Cercopithecidae; genus Chlorocebus; species Chlorocebus sabaeus. The sequence continues at coordinate 105,730 of NW_027327843.1, forward strand.
CTATTTGTTCTGTTAATTCATCTCACAGAGTTACAGCTTCTCCTCCAGAAGCCTTTCGCTAAGACTGTTCTTGTGGAATTTGCAAAGTGATATTTGGAAGCCCATAGAAGGCTATTTTGAAAAAGGAATTATCCTAAGATAGAATCTGAAAATAAGCTTTCTGAAAATCTGCTTTGTGTTCTGTTAATTCATCTCACAGAGTTACAGCTTTCCCCTCAAAAAGGCTTTCGGTAAGCCTGTTCTTGTGTAATTTGCAATGTGATATTTTGAAGCCCATAGAAGGCTATGGTGAAAAAGGAAATATCTTCCGTTAAAAACTGGAAGGAATATTTCTGAGAAACTACTTTGTGTTCTGTTAATTCATCTCACAGAGTTACAGGTTTCCCCTCTAGAAGCCTTTCGGTAAGACTGTTTTTTGTTATTTCCAAAGTGATATTTGGAATCCCATAGAGGGTTATGGTGAAAAAGAAATATCTTCCGTTAAAAACTGGAAAGAAGCTTTCTAAGAAACTGCCGTGTGTTCTGGTTATACATCTCACCGAGATACTGCTTTCCTCTCAAATAGCCCTTCGCTGAGACTGTTCTTGTGGGATTTGCAAAGTGATATTTGGAAGCCCATAGAGTGCTGTGGTGAAAAGGAAATATCTTCAGTTAAAAACTTGAAAGAAACTTTCTGAGAAACTGCTTTGTGTTCTGTTAATTCATCTCACAGAGTTACAGCTTTCCCCTCAAGAAACGTTTCGCTAAGACTGTTCTTGTGGAATCTGCAAAGTCATGTTTGGAAGCACATATAGCTCTAAGGTGATAAAGGAAATTTCTTCCGTTAAAAACTGGAAAGAAGATTTCTGAGAAACTGCTTTGTGTTCTGTTAATTTATCACACAGAGTTACAGCTTTCCTCTCCAGAAGCCTTTTGCAAGCCCTTAGAGGGCCATGTTGAAAAAGGAAATATCTTCCGTTAAAAACCGAAAAGAAGCTTTCTGAGAAACTTCTTTCTGTTTTGTTAGTTCATATCACAGAGTTACAGCTTTCCCCTCAAGAAGTCGTTCACTAAGACTATTCCTGTGAAATATTCAAAGTGATATTTATAAAGCCATAGAGGGCTATGGTGAAAAAGGAAATATCCTAAGACAGAAAATGAAAAGAAGGTTTCTGAGAAACTGTTTTGTGTTCTGTTAATACATCTCACAGATTTACATCTTTTCCCTCAAGAAGCCTTTCGTGAAGACTGTTCTTGTGGAATATGTAAAGTGATATTTGGAAGCCCGTACAAGGCTATGGTGAAAAAGGAAATATCTTCAGTTAAAAATTGGATAGAAGCTTTCTGAGAAATTGCTTTGTGTTCTCTTAATTCATCTCACAGAGTTACAGCTTTCCCCTCAAGAAGCCGTTCACTAGGACTATTCTTGTGATATTTTCAAACTGATATTTGGAAACCCTTACAGAGATATGGTGAAAAAGGAAATATCTTCCGTTAAAAACTGGAAAGAAGCTTTCTGAGAAACTGCCGTGAGTTCTGTTCATACATCTCACCGAGTTACAGCTTTCCTCTCAAGAAACCTTTCTCTAAGGCTGTTCTTGTGGAATTTGCAAAGTGATATTTGGAAGCCCATAGTGGGCTATGGTGAAAAAGGAAAAATCTTCGGGTAAAAACTGGAAATAAGCTTTCTGAGAAACTGCTTTGTGTTCTGTTAATTCATCTCACAGAGTTACAACTTTCCCCTCAAGAAGCCGTTCACTAAGACTTTTCTTGTGGAATTTGCAAAGTGATATTTGGAGTCCCATTGAAGGCTATGGTGAAAAAGAAAACATCCTAAGATAAAAACTGAAATGAAGCTTTCTGTGAAACTGCATTGTGTTCTGTAAATTCATCTCACAGAGTTAGAGATTTCCCCTCAAGAAGTCGTTCACTAAGACTGTTCTTGTGAAACTTGCAAAATGATATTTGGAAGCCCATAGAGGGCTATTGTGAAAATGGAAATATCCTAAGATAAAAACCGAAAAGAAACTGTCTGAGAAACTGCTTTGTGTTGTGTTAGTTTATCTCACAGAGTTACAGCTTTCCCCTCAAGAAGTCGTTCACCAAGACTGTTCTTGTGAAATTTGCAAAGTGATATTTGGAAGCTCATAGAAGGCTATGGTGAAAATGAAAATATCTTCCGTTAAAAACTGGAAAGAAGCATTCTGAGAAACTGCCGTGTGTTCTGTTAATACATCTCACCGAGTTACAGCTTTCCCCTCAAGAACCCTCTCGCTAAGACTGTTCTTGTGGAATTTGCAAAGTGATATTTGGAAGCCCTTAGAGGGCTATGGTTAAAAAGGAAATATCCACCGTTAAAAACTGGAAAGAAGATTGCTGAGAAACTGCTTTGTGTTCTGTTAATTCATCTCACAGAATTACAGCTTTTCCCTCAGAAGCCTTTCGCTAAGATTGTTCTTGTAGAACTTGCAAAGTGATATTTGGAAGCCCATATAGGGCTATGGTGAAAAAGGAAATATCCTCCGTTAAAAACTGCAAAGAAGCTTTCTGAGAAACTGCTTTATGTTCTGTTAATTCATCTCACAGAATTACAGTTTACCCTCCAGCAGCCGTTCACTGAGCCTGTTCTTGTGGAATTTGCAATGCGATATTGGAAGCCCATAGAGGGTTATGGCGAAAAAGGATATATCCTAAGATAAAAACCGAAAAGAAGCTTTCTGAGAAACTGCTTTATGTTCTGTTAATTCATCTCACAGAATTACAGTTTACCCTCCAGCAGCCGTTCACTGAGCCTGTTCTTGTGGAATTTGCAATGCGATATTGGAAGCCCATAGAGGGTTATGGCGAAAAAGGATATATCCTAAGATAAAAACCGAAAAGAAGCTTTCTGAGAAAATGCATTGTGTCCTCTTAATTCATCTCACAGAGTTACAGCTTTCCCCTCAAGAAGCCATTCACTAAGACTGTTCCTGTGGAATTTGCAAGGTGATAGTTGAAAGCCCATACAGGGCTACGGAGAAAATGGAAATATGTTGCGTTAAATACTGGAAAGAATCTTTCTAGGAAACTGCTTTGTGTTCTCTTAATTCATCTCACAGAGTTACAGCTTTCCCCTCAAGAAGCCTTTCGCTAAGACTGTTCATGTGGAATTTGCAAAGTGATATTTGGAATCCCATAGAGGACTATGGTGAAAAAGGAAATATCCTAAGGTAAAAACTGAAAAGTAGGTTTCTGAGAAAATGTTTTGTGTTATGTTAATTCATCTTACAGAGTTACAGTTTTACCCTCAAGAAGCCTTTCTCTAAGACTGTTCTTCTGGAATTTGCAAAGTGATATTTGGAAGCCCATAGTGGGCTTTGCTGTAAAAGGAAATATCCTAAGATAAAAAACGAAAAGAAGGTTTCTGAGAAACCGCTTTGTGTTCTGTTAGTTCATCTCACAGAGTTACAGCTTTCCCATCGAGAATCCTTTCGCTAAGACTGTTCTTGTGGAATTTGCAAATATTTTTGGAAGCTCATAGAGGGCTATGCTGAAAAAGGAAATATCCTAAGATAAAAACTGAAAAGAAGCTTTCTGAGAAACTGCTTTGTGTTCTGTTAATTCATCTCAGGGAGTTACGGCTTTCCCTTCAAGAAGTCTTTCACAAAGACTGTTCTTGTGTAATTTGCAAAGTGATATTTGGAAGGCCACAGAGGGCTATGTTGAAAAAGGAAAAATAGTAAGATTAAATCCGAAAAGAAACTTTTTGAGAAACTGCTTTGTGTTCTGATAATTCATCTCAGAGAGTTACAGATTTCCACTCAAGAGGCCGTTCACTAAGACTGTTCTTCTCAAATTTGAAAGTGATATTTAGAATCCCATAGAGGGCTATGGTGAAAAAGGAATTATTTTCCGTTAAAAACTGGAAAGACGCTTTCTGAGAAACTGCTTTGTGTTCTGTTAATTCATCTGACAGAGTTACAACATTTCCCTCAGGAAGCCTTTCGCTAAGACTGTTCTTGTGGAATTTGCAAAGTGATATTTGGAAGCCCATAGTGGACTACGGTGAAAAAGGAAATGTCCTCAGATAAAAACTGGAAAGAAGCTTTCTGTGAAACTGCTTTGTGTTCTATTAATTCATCTCACTGTGTGACAGCTTTCCCCTCAAGAAGCCGTTCCCTAAGACTGTTCTTGTGTAATTTGCAACGTGATATTTGGAATCCCAGAGAGATATGGGGAAAACGGAAATATCTTCCGTTAAAAACTGGAAAGAAGCTTTCTGAGGAACTGCTTTGTGTTCTGTTAATTCATCTCACAGAGTTACAGCTTTCCCTGAAAAAATCCTTTCGCTAAGAGTGTTCTTGTGGAATTTGCAAAGTGATATTTGGAAGCCCGTACAAGGCTATGGTGAAAAAGGAAATATCTTCAGTTAAAAATTGGATAGAAGCTTTCTGAGAAATTGCTTTGTTTTCTCTTAATTCATCTCACAGAGTTACAGCTTTCCCCTCAAGAAGCCGTTCACTAGGACTATTCTTGTGAAATTTTCAAACTGATATTTGGAAACCCTTACAGAGATATGGTGAAAAAGGAAATATCTTCCGTTAAAAACTGGAAAGAAGCTTTCCGAGAAACTGCCGTGAGTTCTGTTCATACATCTCACCGAGTTACAGCTTTCCTCTCAAGAAACCTTTCTCTAAGGCTGTTCTTGTGGAATTTGCAAAGTGATATTTGGAAGCCCATAGTGGGCTATGGTGAAAAAGGAAAAATCTTCGGGTAAAAACTGGAAATAAGCTTTCTGAGAAACTGCTTTGTGTTCTGTTATTTCATCTCACAGAGTTACAACTTTCCCCTCAAGAAGCCGTTCACTAAGACTTTTCTTGTGGAATTTGCAAAGTGATATTTGGAGTCCCATTGAAGGCTATGGTGAAAAAGAAAACATCCTAAGATAAAAACTGAAATGAAGCTTTCTGTGAAACTGCATTGTGTTCTGTAAATTCATCTCACAGAGTTAGAGATTTCCCCTCAAGAAGTCGTTCACTAAGACTGTTCTTGTGAAACTTGCAAAATGATATTTGGAAGCCCATAGAGGGCTATTGTGAAAATGGAAATATCCTAAGATAAAAACCGAAAAGAAACTGTCTGAGAAACTGCTTTGTGTTGTGTTAGTTTATCTCACAGAGTTACAGCTTTCCCCTCAAGAAGTCGTTCACCAAGACTGTTCTTGTGAAATTTGCAAAGTGATATTTGGAAGCTCATAGAAGGCTATGGTGAAAATGAAAATATCTTCCGTTAAAAACTGGAAAGAAGCATTCTGAGAAACTGCCGTGTGTTCTGTTAATACATCTCACCGAGTTACAGCTTTCCCCTCAAGAACCCTCTCACTAAGACTGTTCTTGTGGAATTTGCAAAGTGATATTTGGAAGCCCTTAGAGGGCTATGGTTAAAAAGGAAATATCCACCGTTAAAAACTGGAAAGAAGATTGCTGAGAAACTGCTTTGTGTTCTGTTAATTCATCTCACAGAATTACAGCTTTTCCCTCAGAAGCCTTTCGCTAAGATTGTTCTTGTAGAACTTGCAAAGTGATATTTGGAAGCCCATATAGGGCTACGGTGAAAAAGGAAATATCCTCCGTTAAAAACTGCAAAGAAGCTTTCTGAGAAACTGCTTTATGTTCTGGTAATTCATCTCACAGAATTACAGTTTACCCTCCAGCAGCCGTTCACTGAGCCTGTTCTTGTGGAATTTGCAATGCGATATTGGAAGCCCATAGAGGGTTATGGCAAAAAAGGATATATCCTAAGATAAAACCGAAAAGAAGCTTTCTGAGAAAATGCATTGTGTCCTCTTAATTCATCTCACAGAGTTACAGCTTTCCCCTCAAGAAGCCATTCACTAAGACTGTTCCTGTGGAATTTGCAAGGTGATAGTTGAAAGCCCATACAGGGCTACGGAGAAAATGGAAATATGTTGCGTTAAATACTGGAAAGAATCTTTCTAGGAAACTGCTTTGTGTTCTCTTAATTCATCTCACGGAGTTACAGCTTTCCCCTCAAGAAGCCTTTCGCTAAGACTGTTCATGTGGAATTTGCAAAGTGATATTTGGAATCCCATAGAGGACTATGGTGAAAAAGGAAATATCCTAAGGTAAAAACTGAAAAGTAGGTTTCTGAGAAAATGTTTTGTGTTATGTTAATTCATCTTACAGAGTTACAGTTTTACCCTCAAGAAGCCTTTCTCTAAGACTGTTCTTCTGGAATTTGCAAAGTGATATTTGGAAGCCCATAGTGGGCTTTGCTGTAAAAGGAAATATCCTAAGATAAAAAACGAAAAGAAGGTTTCTGAGAAACCGCTTTGTGTTCTGTTAGTTCATCTCACAGAGTTACAGCTTTCCCATCGAGAATCCTTTCGCTAAGACTGTTCTTGTGGAATTTGCAAATATTTTTGGAAGCTCATAGAGGGCTATGCTGAAAAAGGAAATATCCTAAGATAAAAACTGAAAAGAAGCTTTCTGAGAAACTGCTTTGTGTTCTGTTAATTCATCTCAGGGAGTTACGGCTTTCCCTTCAAGAAGTCTTTCACAAAGACTGTTCTTGTGTAATTTGCAAAGTGATTTTTGGAAGGCCACAGAGGGCTATGTTGAAAAAGGAAAAATAGTAAGATTAAATCCGAAAAGAAACTGCTTTGTGTTCTGATAATTCATCTCAGAGAGTTACAGATTTCCACTCAAGAGGCCGTTCACTAAGACTGTTCTTCTCAAATTTGAAAGTGATATTTAGAATCCCATAGAGGGCTATGGTGAAAAAGGAATTATTTTCCGTTAAAAACTGGAAAGACGCTTTCTGAGAAACTGCTTTGTGTTCTGTTAATTCATCTGACAGAGTTACAACATTTCCCTCAGGAAGCCTTTCGCTAAGGCTGTTGTTGTCGAATGTGCAAAGTGATATTTGGAAGCCCATAGAGGACTATGGTGAAAAAGGAAATATCTTGAGTTAAAAAGCGGAAAGAATCTTTCTGAGAAACTCCCTTTTGTTCTGTTAATTCACCTCACAGAGTTACAGCTTTCCCCTCAATAATTCTTTCGCTAAGACTGTTCTTGTGGAATTTGCAAAGTGAGATTTGGAAGCCCATAGAGGGCTATGGTGAAAAAGGAAATATCGTAAGATAAAAACTGAAAAGAAGCTTTCTGAGAAACTGCTTTGTGTTCTGTGAATTCATCTCACATAGTTACAACATTTCCCTCTAAAACCCTTTCGCTAAGACTGTTCTTGTTGAATTTGCAAAGCGATATTTGGAAGCCCATAGAAGAATATGTTGAAAAAGGAAATATCTTCCGTTAGAAACTGAAAAGAAGCTTGTTGAAAAACTGCTTTGTGTTCTGTTAATTCAACTCACAGAGTTACAACTTTCCCCTCAGGAAATCTTTCGCTTACACTGTTCTTGTGAAATTTGCAAAGTGATATTTGGAATCCCACAGAGGGCTATGAATAATAGGAAATATCCTCCGTTAAAAACTGGAAAGAAGCTTTCTGAGAAACTGCTTTGTGTTGTGTTAGTTTATCTCACAGAGTTACAGCTTTCCCCTCAAGAAGTCGTTCACTAAGACTTTTCTTGTGGAATTTGCAAAGCGATATTTGGAAGCCCATAGAAGGCTATGGTGAAAATGGAAATATCCTAAGATAAAAACCGAAAAGAAGCTGTCTGAGAAACTGCTCTGTGTTGTGTTAGTTTATCTCACAGAGTTACAGCTTTCCCCTCAAGAAATCGTTCACTAAGACTGTTCTTGTGGAATTTGCAAAGTGATATTTGGAAACCCATAGAGGGCTATGTTGAAAAAGGAAACATCGTAAGATAAAAACTGAAAAGAAGCTTTGTGAGAAATTGCTTTGTGTTCTGTTAATTCGTCTCACAAAGTTACAGCTTTCCCCTCAAGAAGCCTTTCGCTAAGACTGTTCTTGGGGAATTTGCAAAGCGATATTTGGAAACCTATAGAGGGCTAAGGTGAAAAAGGAAATATCTTCCGTTAAAAACTGGAAAGAAGATTTCTGAGAAACTGCTTTGTGTTCTGTTAATGCATCTCACAGGGTTACAGCTTTCCCCTCCAGACACCTTTCACTAACACTGTTCTTGTGGAATTTGCAAAGTGATATTTGGAAGCCCAGAGAGAATTATGGTGAAAAAGGAAATACCTTCAGTTTAAAAATGAAAAGAAGCTTTCCGAGAAACTGCTTTGTGTTCTGTTAATTCATCTCAAAGAGTTACAGCTTTCCCCTCAAGAAGCCTTCCACTAAGACTGTTTTTGAGGAATTTCCAAAGTGATATGTGGAAGCCCATAGAAGGCTATTGTGAAAACGGAAATATCCTAAGATACTAACCGAAAAGAAGCTGTCTAAAAAACTGCTTTGTGTTCTGTTAGTTCATCGCACAGAGCTACAGATTTCCTCTCAAGAAGACGTTCACTAAGACAGTTTTGTGAAATTTGGAAAGTGATATTTGGATACCCATAGTGGACTATGGTGAAAAAGGAAATATCTTCCGTTAAAAACTGGAAAGAACCATTCTGAGAAAATGCGGTGTGTTCTGTTAGTACATATGACCGAGTTACAGCTTTCCTCTCAAGAAGCCTTTCGCTAAGACTGTTCTTGTGGGATTTCCAAAGTGATATTTGGAAGCCCATAGAGGGCTATAGTGAAAAAGGAATTATCTTCAGTTAAATACTGGAAAGAAGCTTTCTGAGAGACTGCTTTGTGTTCTGTTAATTCATCTCACAGAGTTACAGCTTCCCCCTCAAGAAACCTTTCGCTAAGACTGTTCTTGTGGAATTTTCAAAGTGATATTTGGAAGCCCATAGAGGACTATGGTGAAAAACGAAACATCTTCCGTTAAAAACTGGAAAGAAGATTTGTGAGAAACTGCTTTTTATTCTGTTAATTCATCTCACAGAGTTACAGATTTCCCCTCCAGAAGCCTTTCGCTAAGACTGTTCTAGTGGAATTTGCAAAGTGATATTTGGAAGCCCATGGAGGGCTATGGTGAAAAGGGTAATAACTTCCGTTAAGAACTGGAAAGAAGCTTTCTAAGAAACTGCCGTGTGTTCTGTTAATACATCTCACCGAGTTACAGCTCTACCCTCAAGAAGCCTTTCTATAAAAATGTTCTTGTGGAATTTGCAATGTGATACTTGGAAGCCCATAGAGGGCTATTTTGAAAATGGAAATACCCTAAGATAAAAACCGAAAAGAAGCTGTCAGAGAAACTGCTTTGTGTTGTGTTAGTTCATCTCACTGTGTTACAGCTTTCCCCTCAAGAAGCCCTTCACTAAGACTGTTCTTGTGAAATTTGCAAACTGATATTTGTAATCCCTTAGAGAGCTATGGTGAAAAAGGAAATATATTCCCTTAAAAACTGGAAATAAGCTTTCTGAGAAACTGCCATGTGTTCTCTTAATGCACCTCACCGAGTTACAGCTTTCCCCTCAAGAAGACTTTCGCTAAGACTGTTGTTGTGGGATTTGCAAAGTGATATTTGGAAGTCCATAGAGGTCTATTGTGAAAAAGGAAATTTCTTCCGTTAAAAACTGGAAAGAAGATTTCTGAGAAATTGCTATTTGTTCTGTTAATTCATCTCACAGAGTTACAGCTTCTCCTCCAGAAGCCTTTCGCTAAGACTGTTCTTGTGGAATTTGCAAAGTGATATTTGGAAGCCCATAGAAGGCTATTTTGAAAAAGGAATTATCCTAAGATAGAATCTGAAAATAAGCTTTCTGAAAATCTGCTTTGTGTTCTGTTAATTCATCTCACAGAGTTACAGCTTTCCCCTCAAAAAGGCTTTCGGTAAGCCTGTTCTTGTGTAATTTGCAATGTGATATTTTGAAGCCCATAGAAGGCTATGGTGAAAAAGGAAATATCTTCCGTTAAAAACTGGAAGGAATATTTCTGAGAAACTACTTTGTGTTCTGTTAATTCATCTCACAGAGTTACAGGTTTCCCCTCTAGAAGCCTTTCGGTAAGACTGTTTTTTGTTATTTCCAAAGTGATATTTGGAATCCCATAGAGGGTTATGGTGAAAAAGAAATATCTTCCGTTAAAAACTGGAAAGAAGCTTTCTAAGAAACTGCCGTGTGTTCTGGTTATACATCTCACCGAGATACTGCTTTCCTCTCAAATAGCCCTTCGCTGAGACTGTTCTTGTGGGATTTGCAAAGTGATATTTGGAAGCCCATAGAGTGCTGTGGTGAAAAGGAAATATCTTCAGTTAAAAACTTGAAAGAAACTTTCTGAGAAACTGCTTTGTGTTCTGTTAATTCATCTCACAGAGTTACAGCTTTCCCCTCAAGAAACGTTTCGCTAAGACTGTTCTTGTGGAATCTGCAAAGTCATGTTTGGAAGCACATATAGCTCTAAGGTGATAAAGGAAATTTCTTCCGTTAAAAACTGGAAAGAAGATTTCTGAGAAACTGCTTTGTGTTCTGTTAATTTATCACACAGAGTTACAGCTTTCCTCTCCAGAAGCCTTTTGCAAGCCCTTAGAGGGCCATGTTGAAAAAGGAAATATCTTCCGTTAAAAACCGAAAAGAAGCTTTCTGAGAAACTTCTTTCTGTTTTGTTAGTTCATATCACAGAGTTACAGCTTTCCCCTCAAGAAGTCGTTCACTAAGACTATTCCTGTGAAATATTCAAAGTGATATTTATAAAGCCATAGAGGGCTATGGTGAAAAAGGAAATATCCTAAGACAGAAAATGAAAAGAAGGTTTCTGAGAAACTGTTTTGTGTTCTGTTAATACATCTCACAGATTTACATCTTTTCCCTCAAGAAGCCTTTCGTGAAGACTGTTCTTGTGGAATATGTAAAGTGATATTTGGAAGCCCGTACAAGGCTATGGTGAAAAAGGAAATATCTTCAGTTAAAAATTGGATAGAAGCTTTCTGAGAAATTGCTTTGTGTTCTCTTAATTCATCTCACAGAGTTACAGCTTTCCCCTCAAGAAGCCGTTCACTAGGACTATTCTTGTGAAATTTTCAAACTGATATTTGGAAACCCTTACAGAGATATGGTGAAAAAGGAAATATCTTCCGTTAAAAACTGGAAAGAAGCTTTCTGAGAAACTGCCGTGAGTTCTGTTCATACATCTCACCGAGTTACAGCTTTCCTCTCAAGAAACCTTTCTCTAAGGCTGTTCTTGTGGAATTTGCAAAGTGATATTTGGAAGCCCATAGTGGGCTATGGTGAAAAAGGAAAAATCTTCGGGTAAAAACTGGAAATAAGCTTTCTGAGAAACTGCTTTGTGTTCTGTTAATTCATCTCACAGAGTTACAACTTTCCCCTCAAGAAGCCGTTCACTAAGACTTTTCTTGTGGAATTTGCAAAGTGATATTTGGAGTCCCATTGAAGGCTATGGTGAAAAAGAAAACATCCTAAGATAAAAACTGAAATGAAGCTTTCTGTGAAACTGCATTGTGTTCTGTAAATTCATCTCACAGAGTTAGAGATTTCCCCTCAAGAAGTCGTTCACTAAGACTGTTCTTGTGAAACTTGCAAAATGATATTTGGAAGCCCATAGAGGGCTATTGTGAAAATGGAAATATCCTAAGATAAAAACCGAAAAGAAACTGTCTGAGAAACTGCTTTGTGTTGTGTTAGTTTATCTCACAGAGTTACAGCTTTCCCCTCAAGAAGTCGTTCACCAAGACTGTTCTTGTGAAATTTGCAAAGTGATATTTGGAAGCTCATAGAAGGCTATGGTGAAAATGAAAATATCTTCCGTTAAAAACTGGAAAGAAGCATTCTGAGAAACTGCCGTGTGTTCTGTTAATACATCTCACCGAGTTACAGCTTTCCCCTCAAGAACCCTCTCGCTAAGACTGTTCTTGTGGAATTTGCAAAGTGATATTTGGAAGCCCTTAGAGGGCTATGGTTAAAAAGGAAATATCCACCGTTAAAAACTGGAAAGAAGATTGCTGAGAAACTGCTTTGTGTTCTGTTAATTCATCTCACAGAATTACAGCTTTTCCCTCAGAAGCCTTTCGCTAAGATTGTTCTTGTAGAACTTGCAAAGTGATATTTGGAAGCCCATATAGGGCTATGGTGAAAAAGGAAATATCCTCCGTTAAAAACTGCAAAGAAGCTTTCTGAGAAACTGCTTTATGTTCTGTTAATTCATCTCACAGAATTACAGTTTACCCTCCAGCAGCCGTTCACTGAGCCTGTTCTTGTGGAATTTGCAATGCGATATTGGAAGCCCATAGAGGGTTATGGCGAAAAAGGATATATCCTAAGATAAAAACCGAAAAGAAGCTTTCTGAGAAACTGCTTTATGTTCTGTTAATTCATCTCACAGAATTACAGTTTACCCTCCAGCAGCCGTTCACTGAGCCTGTTCTTGTGGAATTTGCAATGCGATATTGGAAGCCCATAGAGGGTTATGGCGAAAAAGGATATATCCTAAGATAAAAACCGAAAAGAAGCTTTCTGAGAAAATGCATTGTGTCCTCTTAATTCATCTCACAGAGTTACAGCTTTCCCCTCAAGAAGCCATTCACTAAGACTGTTCCTGTGGAATTTGCAAGGTGATAGTTGAAAGCCCATACAGGGCTACGGAGAAAATGGAAATATGTTGCGTTAAATACTGGAAAGAATCTTTCTAGGAAACTGCTTTGTGTTCTCTTAATTCATCTCACAGAGTTACAGCTTTCCCCTCAAGAAGCCTTTCGCTAAGACTGTTCATGTGGAATTTGCAAAGTGATATTTGGAATCCCATAGAGGACTATGGTGAAAAAGGAAATATCCTAAGGTAAAAACTGAAAAGTAGGTTTCTGAGAAAATGTTTTGTGTTATGTTAATTCATCTTACAGAGTTACAGTTTTACCCTCAAGAAGCCTTTCTCTAAGACTGTTCTTCTGGAATTTGCAAAGTGATATTTGGAAGCCCATAGTGGGCTTTGCTGTAAAAGGAAATATCCTAAGATAAAAAACGAAAAGAAGGTTTCTGAGAAACCGCTTTGTGTTCTGTTAGTTCATCTCACAGAGTTACAGCTTTCCCATCGAGAATCCTTTCGCTAAGACTGTTCTTGTGGAATTTGCAAATATTTTTGGAAGCTCATAGAGGGCTATGCTGAAAAAGGAAATATCCTAAGATAAAAACTGAAAAGAAGCTTTCTGAGAAACTGCTTTGTGTTCTGATAATTCATCTCAGGGAGTTACGGCTTTCCCTTCAAGAAGTCTTTCACAAAGACTGTTCTTGTGTAATTTGCAAAGTGATATTTGGAAGGCCACAGAGGGCTATGTTGAAAAAGGAAAAATAGTAAGATTAAATCCGAAAAGAAACTTTTTGAGAAACTGCTTTGTGTTCTGATAATTCATCTCAGAGAGTTACAGATTTCCACTCAAGAGGCCGTTCACTAAGACTGTTCTTCTCAAATTTGAAAGTGATATTTAGAATCCCATAGAGGGCTATGGTGAAAAAGGAATTATTTTCCGTTAAAAACTGGAAAGACGCTTTCTGAGAAACTGCTTTGTGTTCTGTTAATTCATCTGACAGAGTTACAACATTTCCCTCAGGAAGCCTTTCGCTAAGACTGTTCTTGTGGAATTTGCAAAGTGATATTTGGAAGCCCATAGTGGACTACGGTGAAAAAGGAAATGTCCTCAGATAAAAACTGGAAAGAAGCTTTCTGTGAAACTGCTTTGTGTTCTATTAATTCATCTCACTGTGTGACAGCTTTCCCCTCAAGAAGCCGTTCCCTAAGACTGTTCTTGTGTAATTTGCAACGTGATATTTGGAATCCCAGAGAGATATGGGGAAAACGGAAATATCTTCCGTTAAAAACTGGAAAGAAGCTTTCTGAGGAACTGCTTTGTGTTCTGTTAATTCATCTCACAGAGTTACAGCTTTCCCTGAAAAAATCCTTTCGCTAAGAGTGTTCTTGTGGAATTTGCAAAGTGATATTTGGAAGCCCGTACAAGGCTATGGTGAAAAAGGAAATATCTTCAGTTAAAAATTGGATAGAAGCTTTCTGAGAAATTGCTTTGTTTTCTCTTAATTCATCTCACAGAGTTACAGCTTTCCCCTCAAGAAGCCGTTCACTAGGACTATTCTTGTGAAATTTTCAAACTGATATTTGGAAACCCTTACAGAGATATGGTGAAAAAGGAAATATCTTCCGTTAAAAACTGGAAAGAAGCTTTCCGAGAAACTGCCGTGAGTTCTGTTCATACATCTCACCGAGTTACAGCTTTCCTCTCAAGAAACCTTTCTCTAAGGCTGTTCTTGTGGAATTTGCAAAGTGATATTTGGAAGCCCATAGTGGGCTATGGTGAAAAAGGAAAAATCTTCGGGTAAAAACTGGAAATAAGCTTTCTGAGAAACTGCTTTGTGTTCTGTTATTTCATCTCACAGAGTTACAACTTTCCCCTCAAGAAGCCGTTCACTAAGACTTTTCTTGTGGAATTTGCAAAGTGATATTTGGAGTCCCATTGAAGGCTATGGTGAAAAAGAAAACATCCTAAGATAAAAACTGAAATGAAGCTTTCTGTGAAACTGCATTGTGTTCTGTAAATTCATCTCACAGAGTTAGAGATTTCCCCTCAAGAAGTCGTTCACTAAGACTGTTCTTGTGAAACTTGCAAAATGATATTTGGAAGCCCATAGAGGGCTATTGTGAAAATGGAAATATCCTAAGATAAAAACCGAAAAGAAACTGTCTGAGAAACTGCTTTGTGTTGTGTTAGTTTATCTCACAGAGTTACAGCTTTCCCCTCAAGAAGTCGTTCACCAAGACTGTTCTTGTGAAATTTGCAAAGTGATATTTGGAAGCTCATAGAAGGCTATGGTGAAAATGAAAATATCTTCCGTTAAAAACTGGAAAGAAGCATTCTGAGAAACTGCCGTGTGTTCTGTTAATACATCTCACCGAGTTACAGCTTTCCCCTCAAGAACCCTCTCACTAAGACTGTTCTTGTGGAATTTGCAAAGTGATATTTGGAAGCCCTTAGAGGGCTATGGTTAAAAAGGAAATATCCACCGTTAAAAACTGGAAAGAAGATTGCTGAGAAACTGCTTTGTGTTCTGTTAATTCATCTCACAGAATTACAGCTTTTCCCTCAGAAGCCTTTCGCTAAGATTGTTCTTGTAGAACTTGCAAAGTGATATTTGGAAGCCCATATAGGGCTACGGTGAAAAAGGAAATATCCTCCGTTAAAAACTGCAAAGAAGCTTTCTGAGAAACTGCTTTATGTTCTGGTAATTCATCTCACAGAATTACAGTTTACCCTCCAGCAGCCGTTCACTGAGCCTGTTCTTGTGGAATTTGCAATGCGATATTGGAAGCCCATAGAGGGTTATGGCAAAAAAGGATATATCCTAAGATAAAACCGAAAAGAAGCTTTCTGAGAAAATGCATTGTGTCCTCTTAATTCATCTCACAGAGTTACAGCTTTCCCCTCAAGAAGCCATTCACTAAGACTGTTCCTGTGGAATTTGCAAGGTGATAGTTGAAAGCCCATACAGGGCTACGGAGAAAATGGAAATATGTTGCGTTAAATACTGGAAAGAATCTTTCTAGGAAACTGCTTTGTGTTCTCTTAATTCATCTCACGGAGTTACAGCTTTCCCCTCAAGAAGCCTTTCGCTAAGACTGTTCATGTGGAATTTGCAAAGTGATATTTGGAATCCCATAGAGGACTATGGTGAAAAAGGAAATATCCTAAGGTAAAAACTGAAAAGTAGGTTTCTGAGAAAATGTTTTGTGTTATGTTAATTCATCTTACAGAGTTACAGTTTTACCCTCAAGAAGCCTTTCTCTAAGACTGTTCTTCTGGAATTTGCAAAGTGATATTTGGAAGCCCATAGTGGGCTTTGCTGTAAAAGGAAATATCCTAAGATAAAAAACGAAAAGAAGGTTTCTGAGAAACCGCTTTGTGTTCTGTTAGTTCATCTCACAGAGTTACAGCTTTCCCATCGAGAATCCTTTCGCTAAGACTGTTCTTGTGGAATTTGCAAATATTTTTGGAAGCTCATAGAGGGCTATGCTGAAAAAGGAAATATCCTAAGATAAAAACTGAAAAGAAGCTTTCTGAGAAACTGCTTTGTGTTCTGTTAATTCATCTCAGGGAGTTACGGCTTTCCCTTCAAGAAGTCTTTCACAAAGACTGTTCTTGTGTAATTTGCAAAGTGATTTTTGGAAGGCCACAGAGGGCTATGTTGAAAAAGGAAAAATAGTAAGATTAAATCCGAAAAGAAACTGCTTTGTGTTCTGATAATTCATCTCAGAGAGTTACAGATTTCCACTCAAGAGGCCGTTCACTAAGACTGTTCTTCTCAAATTTGAAAGTGATATTTAGAATCCCATAGAGGGCTATGGTGAAAAAGGAATTATTTTCCGTTAAAAACTGGAAAGACGCTTTCTGAGAAACTGCTTTGTGTTCTGTTAATTCATCTGACAGAGTTACAACATTTCCCTCAGGAAGCCTTTCGCTAAGGCTGTTGTTGTCGAATGTGCAAAGTGATATTTGGAAGCCCATAGAGGACTATGGTGAAAAAGGAAATATCTTGAGTTAAAAAGCGGAAAGAATCTTTCTGAGAAACTCCCTTTTGTTCTGTTAATTCACCTCACAGAGTTACAGCTTTCCCCTCAATAATTCTTTCGCTAAGACTGTTCTTGTGGAATTTGCAAAGTGAGATTTGGAAGCCCATAGAGGGCTATGGTGAAAAAGGAAATATCGTAAGATAAAAACTGAAAAGAAGCTTTCTGAGAAACTGCTTTGTGTTCTGTGAATTCATCTCACATAGTTACAACATTTCCCTCTAAAACCCTTTCGCTAAGACTGTTCTTGTTGAATTTGCAAAGCGATATTTGGAAGCCCATAGAAGAATATGTTGTAAAAGGAAATATCTTCCGTTAGAAACTGAAAAGAAGCTTGTTGAAAAACTGCTTTGTGTTCTGTTAATTCATCTCACAGAGTTACAACATTCCCCTCAGGAAATCTTTCGCTTACACTGTTCTTGTGAAATTTGCAAAGTGATATTTGGAATCCCACAGAGGGCTATGAATAATAGGAAATATCCTCCGTTAAAAACTGGAAAGAAGCTTTCTGAGAAACTGCTTTGTGTTGTGTTAGTTTATCTCACAGAGTTACAGCTTTCCCCTCAAGAAGTCGTTCACTAAGACTTTTCTTGTGGAATTTGCAAAGCGATATTTGGAAGCCCATAGAAGGCTATGGTGAAAATGGAAATATCCTAAGATAAAAACCGAAAAGAAGCTGTCTGAGAAACTGCTCTGTGTTGTGTTAGTTTATCTCACAGAGTTACAGCTTTCCCCTCAAGAAATCGTTCACTAAGACTGTTCTTGTGGAATTTGCAAAGTGATATTTGGAAACCCATAGAGGGCTATGTTGAAAAAGGAAACATCGTAAGATAAAAACTGAAAAGAAGCTTTGTGAGAAATTGCTTTGTGTTCTGTTAATTCGTCTCACAAAGTTACAGCTTTCCCCTCAAGAAGCCTTTCGCTAAGACTGTTCTTGGGGAATTTGCAAAGCGATATTTGGAAACCTATAGAGGGCTAAGGTGAAAAAGGAAATATCTTCCGTTAAAAACTGGAAAGAAGATTTCTGAGAAACTGCTTTGTGTTCTGTTAATGCATCTCACAGGGTTACAGCTTTCCCCTCCAGACACCTTTCGCTAACACTGTTCTTGTGGAATTTGCAAAGTGATATTTGGAAGCCCAGAGAGAACTATGGTGAAAAAGGAAATATCTTCAGTTAAAAAATGAAAAGAAGCTTTCCGAGAAACTGCTTTGTGTTCTGTTAATTCATCTCAAAGAGTTACAGCTTTCCCCTCCAGACACCTTTCGCTAACACTGTAATTGTGAAATTTGCAAAGTGATATTTGGAAGCCCAGAGAGAATTATGGTGAAAAAGGAAATACCTTCAGTTTAAAAATGAAAAGAAGCTTTCCGAGAAACTGCTTTGTGTTCTGTTAATTCATCTCAAAGAGTTACAGCTTTCCCCTCAAGAAGCCTTCCACTAAGACTGTTTTTGAGGAATTTCCAAAGTGATATGTGGAAGCCCATAGAAGGCTATTGTGAAAACGGAAATATCCTAACATACTAACCGAAAAGAAGCTGTCTAAAAAACTGCTTTGTGTTCTGTTAGTTCATCGCACAGAGCTACAGATTTCCTCTCAAGAAGACGTTCACTAAGACAGTTTTGTGAAATTTGGAAAGTGATATTTGGATACCCATAGTGGACTATGGTGAAAAAGGAAATATCTTCCGTTAAAAACTGGAAAGAACCATTCTGAGAAAATGTGGTGTGTTCTGTTGGTACATATGACCGAGTTACAGCTTTCCTCTCAAGAAGCCTTTCGCTAAGACTGTTCTTGTGGGATTTCCAAAGTGATATTTGGAAGCCCATAGAGGGCTATAGTGAAAAAGGAATTATCTTCAGTTAAATACTGGAAAGAAGCTTTCTGAGAGACTGCTTTGTGTTCTGTTAATTCATCTCACAGAGTTACAGCTTCCCCCTCAAGAAACCTTTCGCTAAGACTGTTCTTGTGGAATTTTCAAAGTGATATTTGGAAGCCCATAGAGGACTATGGTGAAAAACGAAACATCTTCCGTTAAAAACTGGAAAGAAGATTTGTGAGAAACTGCTTTTTATTCTGTTAATTCATCTCACAGAGTTACAGATTTCCCCTCCAGAAGCCTTTCGCTAAGACTGTTCTAGTGGAATTTGCAAAGTGATATTTGGAAGCCCATGGAGGGCTATGGTGAAAAGGGTAATAACTTCCGTTAAGAACTGGAAAGAAGCTTTCTAAGAAACTGCCGTGTGTTCTGTTAATACATCTCACCGAGTTACAGCTCTACCCTCAAGAAGCCTTTCTATAAAAATGTTCTTGTGGAATTTGCAATGTGATACTTGGAAGCCCATAGAGGGCTATTTTGAAAATGGAAATACCCTAAGATAAAAACCGAAAAGAAGCTGTCAGAGAAACTGCTTTGTGTTGTGTTAGTTCATCTCACTGTGTTACAGCTTTCCCCTCAAGAAGCCCTTCACTAAGACTGTTCTTGTGAAATTTGCAAACTGATATTTGTAATCCCTTAGAGAGCTATGGTGAAAAAGGAAATATATTCCCTTAAAAACTGGAAATAAGCTTTCTGAGAAACTGCCATGTGTTCTCTTAATGCACCTCACCGAGTTACAGCTTTCCCCTCAAGAAGACTTTCGCTAAGACTGTTGTTGTGGGATTTGCAAAGTGATATTTGGAAGTCCATAGAGGTCTATTGTGAAAAAGGAAATTTCTTCCGTTAAAAACTGGAAAGAAGATTTCTGAGAAATTGCTATTTGTTCTGTTAATTCATCTCACAGAGTTACAGCTTCTCCTCCAGAAGCCTTTCGCTAAGACTGTTCTTGTGGAATTTGCAAAGTGATATTTGGAAGCCCATTGAAGGCTATTTTGAAAAAGGAATTATCCTAAGATAGAATCTGAAAATAAGCTTTCTGAAAATCTGCTTTGTGTTCTGTTAATTCATCTCACAGAGTTACAGCTTTCCCCTCAAAAAGGCTTTCGGTAAGCCTGTTCTTGTGTAATTTGCAATGTGATATTTTGAAGCCCATAGAAGGCTATGGTGAAAAAGGAAATATCTTCCGTTAAAAACTGGAAGGAATATTTCTGAGAAACTACTTTGTGTTCTGTTAATTCATCTCACAGAGTTACAGGTTTCCCCTCTAGAAGCCTTTCGGTAAGACTGTTTTTTGTTATTTCCAAAGTGATATTTGGAATCCCATAGAGGGTTATGGTGAAAAAGAAATATCTTCCGTTAAAAACTGGAAAGAAGCTTTCTAAGAAACTGCCGTGTGTTCTGGTTATACATCTCACCGAGATACTGCTTTCCTCTCAAATAGCCCTTCGCTGAGACTGTTCTTGTGGGATTTGCAAAGTGATATTTGGAAGCCCATAGAGTGCTGTGGTGAAAAGGAAATATCTTCAGTTAAAAACTTGAAAGAAACTTTCTGAGAAACTGCTTTGTGTTCTGTTAATTCATCTCACAGAGTTACAGCTTTCCCCTCAAGAAACGTTTCGCTAAGACTGTTCTTGTGGAATCTGCAAAGTCATGTTTGGAAGCACATATAGCTCTAAGGTGATAAAGGAAATTTCTTCCGTTAAAAACTGGAAAGAAGATTTCTGAGAAACTGCTTTGTGTTCTGTTAATTTATCACACAGAGTTACAGCTTTCCTCTCCAGAAGCCTTTTGCAAGCCCTTAGAGGGCCATGTTGAAAAAGGAAATATCTTCCGTTAAAAACCGAAAAGAAGCTTTCTGAGAAACTTCTTTCTGTTTTGTTAGTTCATATCACAGAGTTACAGCTTTCCCCTCAAGAAGTCGTTCACTAAGACTATTCTTGTGAAATATTCAAAGTGATATTTATAAAGCCATAGAGGGCTATGGTGAAAAAGGAAATATCCTAAGACAGAAACTGAAAAGAAGGTTTCTGAGAAACTGTTTTGTGTTCTGTTAATACATCTCACAGATTTACATCTTTTCCCTCAAGAAGCCTTTCGCGAAGACTGTTCTTGTGGAATATGTAAAGTGATATTTGGAAGCCCGTACAAGGCTATGGTGAAAAAGGAAATATCTTCAGTTAAAAATTGGATAGAAGCTTTCTGAGAAATTGCTTTGTGTTCTCTTAATTCATCTCACAGAGTTACAGCTTTCCCCTCAAGAAGCCGTTCACTAGGACTATTCTTGTGAAATTTTCAAACTGATATTTGGAAACCCTTACAGAGATATGG
This sequence comes from Chlorocebus sabaeus, assembly GCF_047675955.1. NCBI lineage: Eukaryota > Metazoa > Chordata > Mammalia > Primates > Cercopithecidae > Chlorocebus > Chlorocebus sabaeus. Next base: position 126,472 of record NW_027327843.1, read on the forward strand.
TGAAAAAGGAAATATCTTCCGTTAAAAACTGGAAAGAAGCTTTCCGAGAAACTGCCGTGAGTTCTGTTCATACATCTCACCGAGTTACAGCTTTCCTCTCAAGAAACCTTTCTCTAAGGCTGTTCTTGTGGAATTTGCAAAGTGATATTTGGAAGCCCATAGTGGGCTATGGTGAAAAAGGAAAAATCTTCGGGTAAAAACTGGAAATAAGCTTTCTGAGAAACTGCTTTGTGTTCTGTTAATTCATCTCACAGAGTTACAACTTTCCCCTCAAGAAGCCGTTCACTAAGACTTTTCTTGTGGAATTTGCAAAGTGATATTTGGAGTCCCATTGAAGGCTATGGTGAAAAAGAAAACATCCTAAGATAAAAACTGAAATGAAGCTTTCTGTGAAACTGCATTGTGTTCTGTAAATTCATCTCACAGAGTTAGAGATTTCCCCTCAAGAAGTCGTTCACTAAGACTGTTCTTGTGAAACTTGCAAAATGATATTTGGAAGCCCATAGAGGGCTATTGTGAAAATGGAAATATCCTAAGATAAAAACCGAAAAGAAACTGTCTGAGAAACTGCTTTGTGTTGTGTTAGTTTATCTCACAGAGTTACAGCTTTCCCCTCAAGAAGTCGTTCACCAAGACTGTTCTTGTGAAATTTGCAAAGTGATATTTGGAAGCTCATAGAAGGCTATGGTGAAAATGAAAATATCTTCCGTTAAAAACTGGAAAGAAGCATTCTGAGAAACTGCCGTGTGTTCTGTTAATACATCTCACCGAGTTACAGCTTTCCCCTCAAGAACCCTCTCGCTAAGACTGTTCTTGTGGAATTTGCAAAGTGATATTTGGAAGCCCTTAGAGGGCTATGGTTAAAAAGGAAATATCCACCGTTAAAAACTGGAAAGAAGATTGCTGAGAAACTGCTTTGTGTTCTGTTAATTCATCTCACAGAATTACAGCTTTTCCCTCAGAAGCCTTTCGCTAAGATTGTTCTTGTAGAACTTGCAAAGTGATATTTGGAAGCCCATATAGGGCTATGGTGAAAAAGGAAATATCCTCCGTTAAAAACTGCAAAGAAGCTTTCTGAGAAACTGCTTTATGTTCTGTTAATTCATCTCACAGAATTACAGTTTACCCTCCAGCAGCCGTTCACTGAGCCTGTTCTTGTGGAATTTGCAATGCGATATTGGAAGCCCATAGAGGGTTATGGTGAAAAAGGATATATCCTAAGATAAAAACCGAAAAGAAGCTTTCTGAGAAACTGCTTTATGTTCTGTTAATTCATCTCACAGAATTACAGTTTACCCTCCAGCAGCCGTTCACTGAGCCTGTCCTTGTGGAATTTGCAATGCGATATTGGAAGCCCATAGAGGGTTATGGCGAAAAAGGATATATCCTAAGATAAAAACCGAAAAGAAGCTTTCTGAGAAAATGCATTGTGTCCTCTTAATTCATCTCACAGAGTTACAGCTTTCCCCTCAAGAAGCCATTCACTAAGACTGTTCCTGTGGAATTTGCAAGGTGATAGTTGAAAGCCCATACAGGGCTACGGAGAAAATGGAAATATGTTGCGTTAAATACTGGAAAGAATCTTTCTAGGAAACTGCTTTGTGTTCTCTTAATTCATCTCACAGAGTTACAGCTTTCCCCTCAAGAAGCCTTTCGCTAAGACTGTTCATGTGGAATTTGCAAAGTGATATTTGGAATCCCATAGAGGACTATGGTGAAAAAGGAAATATCCTAAGGTAAAAACTGAAAAGTAGGTTTCTGAGAAAATGTTTTGTGTTATGTTAATTCATCTTACAGAGTTACAGTTTTACCCTCAAGAAGCCTTTCTCTAAGACTGCTCTTCTGGAATTTGCAAAGTGATATTTGGAAGCCCATAGTGGGCTTTGCTGTAAAAGGAAATATCCTAAGATAAAAAACGAAAAGAAGGTTTCTGAGAAACCGCTTTGTGTTCTGTTAGTTCATCTCACAGAGTTACAGCTTTCCCATCGAGAATCCTTTCGCTAAGACTGTTCTTGTGGAATTTGCAAATATTTTTGGAAGCTCATAGAGGGCTATGCTGAAAAAGGAAATATCCTAAGATAAAAACTGAAAAGAAGCTTTCTGAGAAACTGCTTTGTGTTCTGTTAATTCATCTCAGGGAGTTACGGCTTTCCCTTCAAGAAGTCTTTCACAAAGACTGTTCTTGTGTAATTTGCAAAGTGATATTTGGAAGGCCACAGAGGGCTATGTTGAAAAAGGAAAAATAGTAAGATTAAATCCGAAAAGAAACTTTTTGAGAAACTGCTTTGTGTTCTGATAATTCATCTCAGAGAGTTACAGATTTCCACTCAAGAGGCCGTTCACTAAGACTGTTCTTCTCAAATTTGAAAGTGATATTTAGAATCCCATAGAGGGCTATGGTGAAAAAGGAATTATTTTCCGTTAAAAACTGGAAAGACGCTTTCTGAGAAACTGCTTTGTGTTCTGTTAATTCATCTGACAGAGTTACAACATTTCCCTCTAAAAGCCTTTCGCTAAGACTGTTCTTGTGGAATTTGCAAAGTGATATTTGGAAGCCCATAGTGGACTACGGTGAAAAAGGAAATGTCCTCAGATAAAAACTGGAAAGAAGCTTTCTGTGAAACTGCTTTGTGTTCTATTAATTCATCTCACTGTGTGACAGCTTTCCCCTCAAGAAGCCGTTCCCTAAGACTGTTCTTGTGTAATTTGCAACGTGATATTTGGAATCCCAGAGAGATACGGGGAAAACGGAAATATCTTCCGTTAAAAACTGGAAAGAAGCTTTCTGAGGAACTGCTTTGTGTTCTGTTAATTCATCTCACAGAGTTACAGCTTTCCCTGAAATAATCCTTTCGCTAAGAGTGTTCTTGTGGAATTTGCAAAGTGATATTTGGAAGCCCGTACAAGGCTATGGTGAAAAAGGAAATATCTTCAGTTAAAAATTGGATAGAAGCTTTCTGAGAAATTGCTTTGTGTTCTCTTAATTCATCTCACAGAGTTACAGCTTTCCCCTCAAGAAGCCGTTCACTAGGACTATTCTTGTGAAATTTTCAAACTGATATTTGGAAACCCTTACAGAGATATGGTGAAAAAGGAAATATCTTCCGTTAAAAACTGGAAAGAAGCTTTCCGAGAAACTGCCGTGAGTTCTGTTCATACATCTCACCGAGTTACAGCTTTCCTCTCAAGAAACCTTTCTCTAAGGCTGTTCTTGTGGAATTTGCAAAGTGATATTTGGAAGCCCATAGTGGGCTATGGTGAAAAAGGAAAAATCTTCAGGTAAAAACTGGAAATAAGCTTTCTGAGAAACTGCTTTGTGTTCTGTTAATTCATCTCACAGAGTTACAACTTTCCCCTCAAGAAGCCGTTCACTAAGACTTTTCTTGTGGAATTTGCAAAGTGATATTCGGAGTCCCATTGAAGGCTATGGTGAAAAAGAAAACATCCTAAGATAAAAACTGAAATGAAGCTTTCTGTGAAACTGCATTGTGTTCTGTAAATTCATCTCACAGAGTTAGAGATTTCCCCTCAAGAAGTCGTTCACTAAGACTGTTCTTGTGAAACTTGCAAAATGATATTTGGAAGCCCATAGAGGGCTATTGTGAAAATGGAAATATCCTAAGATAAAAACCGAAAAGAAACTGTCTGAGAAACTGCTTTGTGTTGTGTTAGTTTATCTCACAGAGTTACAGCTTTCCCCTCAAGAAGTCGTTCACCAAGACTGTTCTTGTGAAATTTGCAAAGTGATATTTGGAAGCTCATAGAAGGCTATGGTGAAAATGAAAATATCTTCCGTTAAAAACTGGAAAGAAGCATTCTGAGAAACTGCCGTGTGTTCTGTTAATACATCTCACCGAGTTACAGCTTTCCCCTCAAGAACCCTCTCGCTAAGACTGTTCTTGTGGAATTTGCAAAGTGATATTTGGAAGCCCTTAGAGGGCTATGGTTAAAAAGGAAATATCCACCGTTAAAAACTGGAAAGAAGATTGCTGAGAAACTGCTTTGTGTTCTGTTAATTCATCTCACAGAATTACAGCTTTTCCCTCAGAAGCCTTTCGCTAAGATTGTTTTTGTAGAACTTGCAAAGTGATATTTGGAAGCCCATATAGGGCTACGGTGAAAAAGGAAATATCCTCCGTTAAAAACTGCAAAGAAGCTTTCTGAGAAACTGCTTTATGTTCTGGTAATTCATCTCACAGAATTACAGTTTACCCTCCAGCAGCCGTTCACTGAGCCTGTTCTTGTGGAATTTGCAATGCGATATTGGAAGCCCATAGAGGGTTATGGCAAAAAAGGATATATCCTAAGATAAAACCGAAAAGAAGCTTTCTGAGAAAATGCATTGTGTCCTCTTAATTCATCTCACAGAGTTACAGCTTTCCCCTCAAGAAGCCATTCACTAAGACTGTTCCTGTGGAATTTGCAAGGTGATAGTTGAAAGCCCATACAGGGCTACGGAGAAAATGGAAATATGTTGCGTTAAATACTGGAAAGAATCTTTCTAGGAAACTGCTTTGTGTTCTCTTAATTCATCTCACGGAGTTACAGCTTTCCCCTCAAGAAGCCTTTCGCTAAGACTGTTCATGTGGAATTTGCAAAGTGATATTTGGAATCCCATAGAGGACTATGGTGAAAAAGGAAATATCCTAAGGTAAAAACTGAAAAGTAGGTTTCTGAGAAAATGTTTTGTGTTATGTTAATTCATCTTACAGAGTTACAGTTTTACCCTCAAGAAGCCTTTCTCTAAGACTGTTCTTCTGGAATTTGCAAAGTGATATTTGGAAGCCCATAGTGGGCTTTGCTGTAAAAGGAAATATCCTAAGATAAAAAACGAAAAGAAGGTTTCTGAGAAACCGCTTTGTGTTCTGTTAGTTCATCTCACAGAGTTACAGCTTTCCCATCGAGAATCCTTTCGCTAAGACTGTTCTTGTGGAATTTGCAAATATTTTTGGAAGCTCATAGAGGGCTATGCTGAAAAAGGAAATATCCTAAGATAAAAACTGAAAAGAAGCTTTCTGAGAAACTGCTTTGTGTTCTGTTAATTCATCTCAGGGAGTTACGGCTTTCCCTTCAAGAAGTCTTTCACAAAGACTGTTCTTGTGTAATTTGCAAAGTGATTTTTGGAAGGCCACAGAGGGCTATGTTGAAAAAGGAAAAATAGTAAGATTAAATCCGAAAAGAAACTGCTTTGTGTTCTGATAATTCATCTCAGAGAGTTACAGATTTCCACTCAAGAGGCCGTTCACTAAGACTGTTCTTCTCAAATTTGAAAGTGATATTTAGAATCCCATAGAGGGCTATGGTGAAAAAGGAATTATTTTCCGTTAAAAACTGGAAAGACGCTTTCTGAGAAACTGCTTTGTGTTCTGTTAATTCATCTGACAGAGTTACAACATTTCCCTCAGGAAGCCTTTCGCTAAGGCTGTTGTTGTCGAATGTGCAAAGTGATATTTGGAAGCCCATAGAGGACTATGGTGAAAAAGGAAATATCTTGAGTTAAAAAGCGGAAAGAATCTTTCTGAGAAACTCCCTTTTGTTCTGTTAATTCACCTCACAGAGTTACAGCTTTCCCCTCAATAATTCTTTCGCTAAGACTGTTCTTGTGGAATTTGCAAAGTGAGATTTGGAAGCCCATAGAGGGCTATGGTGAAAAAGGAAATATCGTAAGATAAAAACTGAAAAGAAGCTTTCTGAGAAACTGCTTTGTGTTCTGTGAATTCATCTCACATAGTTACAACATTTCCCTCTAAAACCCTTTCGCTAAGACTGTTCTTGTTGAATTTGCAAAGCGATATTTGGAAGCCCATAGAAGAATATGTTGAAAAAGGAAATATCTTCCGTTAGAAACTGAAAAGAAGCTTGTTGAAAAACTGCTTTGTGTTCTGTTAATTCATCTCACAGAGTTACAACTTTCCCCTCAGGAAATCTTTCGCTTACACTGTTCTTGTGAAATTTGCAAAGTGATATTTGGAATCCCACAGAGGGCTATGGAATAATAGGAAATATCCTCCGTTAAAAACTGGAAAGAAGCTTTCTGAGAAACTGCTTTGTGTTGTGTTAGTTTATCTCACAGAGTTACAGCTTTCCCCTCAAGAAGTCGTTCACTAAGACTTTTCTTGTGGAATTTGCAAAGCGATATTTGGAAGCCCATAGAAGGCTATGGTGAAAATGGAAATATCCTAAGATAAAAACCGAAAAGAAGCTGTCTGAGAAACTGCTCTGTGTTGTGTTAGTTTATCTCACAGAGTTACAGCTTTCCCCTCAAGAAATCGTTCACTAAGACTGTTCTTGTGGAATTTGCAAAGTGATATTTGGAAACCCATAGAGGGCTATGTTGAAAAAGGAAACATCGTAAGATAAAAACTGAAAAGAAGCTTTGTGAGAAATTGCTTTGTGTTCTGTTAATTCGTCTCACAAAGTTACAGCTTTCCCCTCAAGAAGCCTTTCGCTAAGACTGTTCTTGGGGAATTTGCAAAGCGATATTTGGAAACCTATAGAGGGCTAAGGTGAAAAAGGAAATATCTTCCGTTAAAAACTGGAAAGAAGATTTCTGAGAAACTGCTTTGTGTTCTGTTAATGCATCTCACAGGGTTACAGCTTTCCCCTCCAGACACCTTTCACTAACACTGTTCTTGTGGAATTTGCAAAGTGATATTTGGAAGCCCAGAGAGAACTATGGTGAAAAAGGAAATATCTTCAGTTAAAAAATGAAAAGAAGCTTTCCGAGAAACTGCTTTGTGTTCTGTTAATTCATCTCAAAGAGTTACAGCTTTCCCCTCCAGACACCTTTCGCTAACACTGTAATTGTGAAATTTGCAAAGTGATATTTGGAAGCCCAGAGAGAATTATGGTGAAAAAGGAAATACCTTCAGTTTAAAAATGAAAAGAAGCTTTCCGAGAAACTGCTTTGTGTTCTGTTAATTCATCTCAAAGAGTTACAGCTTTCCCCTCAAGAAGCCTTCCACTAAGACTGTTTTTGAGGAATTTCCAAAGTGATATGTGGAAGCCCATAGAAGGCTATTGTGAAAACGGAAATATCCTAAGATACTAACCGAAAAGAAGCTGTCTAAAAAACTGCTTTGTGTTCTGTTAGTTCATCGCACAGAGCTACAGATTTCCTCTCAAGAAGACGTTCACTAAGACAGTTTTGTGAAATTTGGAAAGTGATATTTGGATACCCATAGTGGACTATGGTGAAAAAGGAAATATCTTCCGTTAAAAAACTGGAAAGAACCATTCTGAGAAAATGCGGTGTGTTCTGTTAGTACATATGACCGAGTTACAGCTTTCCTCTCAAGAAGCCTTTCGCTAAGACTGTTCTTGTGGGATTTCCAAAGTGATATTTGGAAGCCCATAGAGGGCTATAGTGAAAAAGGAATTATCTTCAGTTAAATACTGGAAAGAAGCTTTCTGAGAGACTGCTTTGTGTTCTGTTAATTCATCTCACAGAGTTACAGCTTCCCCCTCAAGAAACCTTTCGCTAAGACTGTTCTTGTGGAATTTTCAAAGTGATATTTGGAAGCCCATAGAGGACTATGGTGAAAAACGAAACATCTTCCGTTAAAAACTGGAAAGAAGATTTGTGAGAAACTGCTTTTTATTCTGTTAATTCATCTCACAGAGTTACAGATTTCCCCTCCAGAAGCCTTTCGCTAAGACTGTTCTAGTGGAATTTGCAAAGTGATATTTGGAAGCCCATGGAGGGCTATGGTGAAAAGGGTAATAACTTCCGTTAAGAACTGGAAAGAAGCTTTCTAAGAAACTGCCGTGTGTTCTGTTAATACATCTCACCGAGTTACAGCTCTACCCTCAAGAAGCCTTTCTATAAAAATGTTCTTGTGGAATTTGCAATGTGATACTTGGAAGCCCATAGAGGGCTATTTTGAAAATGGAAATACCCTAAGATAAAAACCGAAAAGAAGCTGTCAGAGAAACTGCTTTGTGTTGTGTTAGTTCATCTCACTGTGTTACAGCTTTCCCCTCAAGAAGCCCTTCACTAAGACTGTTCTTGTGAAATTTGCAAACTGATATTTGTAATCCCTTAGAGAGCTATGGTGAAAAAGGAAATATATTCCCTTAAAAACTGGAAATAAGCTTTCTGAGAAACTGCCATGTGTTCTCTTAATGCACCTCACCGAGTTACAGCTTTCCCCTCAAGAAGACTTTCGCTAAGACTGTTGTTGTGGGATTTGCAAAGTGATATTTGGAAGTCCATAGAGGTCTATTGTGAAAAAGGAAATTTCTTCCGTTAAAAACTGGAAAGAAGATTTCTGAGAAATTGCTATTTGTTCTGTTAATTCATCTCACAGAGTTACAGCTTCTCCTCCAGAAGCCTTTCGCTAAGACTGTTCTTGTGGAATTTGCAAAGTGATATTTGGAAGCCCATAGAAGGCTATTTTGAAAAAGGAATTATCCTAAGATAGAATCTGAAAATAAGCTTTCTGAAAATCTGCTTTGTGTTCTGTTAATTCATCTCACAGAGTTACAGCTTTCCCCTCAAAAAGGCTTTCGGTAAGCCTGTTCTTGTGTAATTTGCAATGTGATATTTTGAAGCCCATAGAAGGCTATGGTGAAAAAGGAAATATCTTCCGTTAAAAACTGGAAGGAATATTTCTGAGAAACTACTTTGTGTTCTGTTAATTCATCTCACAGAGTTACAGGTTTCCCCTCTAGAAGCCTTTCGGTAAGACTGTTTTTTGTTATTTCCAAAGTGATATTTGGAATCCCATAGAGGGTTATGGTGAAAAAGAAATATCTTCCGTTAAAAACTGGAAAGAAGCTTTCTAAGAAACTGCCGTGTGTTCTGGTTATACATCTCACCGAGATACTGCTTTCCTCTCAAATAGCCCTTCGCTGAGACTGTTCTTGTGGGATTTGCAAAGTGATATTTGGAAGCCCATAGAGTGCTGTGGTGAAAAGGAAATATCTTCAGTTAAAAACTTGAAAGAAACTTTCTGAGAAACTGCTTTGTGTTCTGTTAATTCATCTCACAGAGTTACAGCTTTCCCCTCAAGAAACGTTTCGCTAAGACTGTTCTTGTGGAATCTGCAAAGTCATGTTTGGAAGCACATATAGCTCTAAGGTGATAAAGGAAATTTCTTCCGTTAAAAACTGGAAAGAAGATTTCTGAGAAACTGCTTTGTGTTCTGTTAATTTATCACACAGAGTTACAGCTTTCCTCTCCAGAAGCCTTTTGCAAGCCCTTAGAGGGCCATGTTGAAAAAGGAAATATCTTCCGTTAAAAACCGAAAAGAAGCTTTCTGAGAAACTTCTTTCTGTTTTGTTAGTTCATATCACAGAGTTACAGCTTTCCCCTCAAGAAGTCGTTCACTAAGACTATTCCTGTGAAATATTCAAAGTGATATTTATAAAGCCATAGAGGGCTATGGTGAAAAAGGAAATATCCTAAGACAGAAAATGAAAAGAAGGTTTCTGAGAAACTGTTTTGTGTTCTGTTAATACATCTCACAGATTTACATCTTTTCCCTCAAGAAGCCTTTCGTGAAGACTGTTCTTGTGGAATATGTAAAGTGATATTTGGAAGCCCGTACAAGGCTATGGTGAAAAAGGAAATATCTTCAGTTAAAAATTGGATAGAAGCTTTCTGAGAAATTGCTTTGTGTTCTCTTAATTCATCTCACAGAGTTACAGCTTTCCCCTCAAGAAGCCGTTCACTAGGACTATTCTTGTGATATTTTCAAACTGATATTTGGAAACCCTTACAGAGATATGGTGAAAAAGGAAATATCTTCCGTTAAAAACTGGAAAGAAGCTTTCTGAGAAACTGCCGTGAGTTCTGTTCATACATCTCACCGAGTTACAGCTTTCCTCTCAAGAAACCTTTCTCTAAGGCTGTTCTTGTGGAATTTGCAAAGTGATATTTGGAAGCCCATAGTGGGCTATGGTGAAAAAGGAAAAATCTTCGGGTAAAAACTGGAAATAAGCTTTCTGAGAAACTGCTTTGTGTTCTGTTAATTCATCTCACAGAGTTACAACTTTCCCCTCAAGAAGCCGTTCACTAAGACTTTTCTTGTGGAATTTGCAAAGTGATATTTGGAGTCCCATTGAAGGCTATGGTGAAAAAGAAAACATCCTAAGATAAAAACTGAAATGAAGCTTTCTGTGAAACTGCATTGTGTTCTGTAAATTCATCTCACAGAGTTAGAGATTTCCCCTCAAGAAGTCGTTCACTAAGACTGTTCTTGTGAAACTTGCAAAATGATATTTGGAAGCCCATAGAGGGCTATTGTGAAAATGGAAATATCCTAAGATAAAAACCGAAAAGAAACTGTCTGAGAAACTGCTTTGTGTTGTGTTAGTTTATCTCACAGAGTTACAGCTTTCCCCTCAAGAAGTCGTTCACCAAGACTGTTCTTGTGAAATTTGCAAAGTGATATTTGGAAGCTCATAGAAGGCTATGGTGAAAATGAAAATATCTTCCGTTAAAAACTGGAAAGAAGCATTCTGAGAAACTGCCGTGTGTTCTGTTAATACATCTCACCGAGTTACAGCTTTCCCCTCAAGAACCCTCTCGCTAAGACTGTTCTTGTGGAATTTGCAAAGTGATATTTGGAAGCCCTTAGAGGGCTATGGTTAAAAAGGAAATATCCACCGTTAAAAACTGGAAAGAAGATTGCTGAGAAACTGCTTTGTGTTCTGTTAATTCATCTCACAGAATTACAGCTTTTCCCTCAGAAGCCTTTCGCTAAGATTGTTCTTGTAGAACTTGCAAAGTGATATTTGGAAGCCCATATAGGGCTATGGTGAAAAAGGAAATATCCTCCGTTAAAAACTGCAAAGAAGCTTTCTGAGAAACTGCTTTATGTTCTGTTAATTCATCTCACAGAATTACAGTTTACCCTCCAGCAGCCGTTCACTGAGCCTGTTCTTGTGGAATTTGCAATGCGATATTGGAAGCCCATAGAGGGTTATGGCGAAAAAGGATATATCCTAAGATAAAAACCGAAAAGAAGCTTTCTGAGAAACTGCTTTATGTTCTGTTAATTCATCTCACAGAATTACAGTTTACCCTCCAGCAGCCGTTCACTGAGCCTGTTCTTGTGGAATTTGCAATGCGATATTGGAAGCCCATAGAGGGTTATGGCGAAAAAGGATATATCCTAAGATAAAAACCGAAAAGAAGCTTTCTGAGAAAATGCATTGTGTCCTCTTAATTCATCTCACAGAGTTACAGCTTTCCCCTCAAGAAGCCATTCACTAAGACTGTTCCTGTGGAATTTGCAAGGTGATAGTTGAAAGCCCATACAGGGCTACGGAGAAAATGGAAATATGTTGCGTTAAATACTGGAAAGAATCTTTCTAGGAAACTGCTTTGTGTTCTCTTAATTCATCTCACAGAGTTACAGCTTTCCCCTCAAGAAGCCTTTCGCTAAGACTGTTCATGTGGAATTTGCAAAGTGATATTTGGAATCCCATAGAGGACTATGGTGAAAAAGGAAATATCCTAAGGTAAAAACTGAAAAGTAGGTTTCTGAGAAAATGTTTTGTGTTATGTTAATTCATCTTACAGAGTTACAGTTTTACCCTCAAGAAGCCTTTCTCTAAGACTGTTCTTCTGGAATTTGCAAAGTGATATTTGGAAGCCCATAGTGGGCTTTGCTGTAAAAGGAAATATCCTAAGATAAAAAACGAAAAGAAGGTTTCTGAGAAACCGCTTTGTGTTCTGTTAGTTCATCTCACAGAGTTACAGCTTTCCCATCGAGAATCCTTTCGCTAAGACTGTTCTTGTGGAATTTGCAAATATTTTTGGAAGCTCATAGAGGGCTATGCTGAAAAAGGAAATATCCTAAGATAAAAACTGAAAAGAAGCTTTCTGAGAAACTGCTTTGTGTTCTGTTAATTCATCTCAGGGAGTTACGGCTTTCCCTTCAAGAAGTCTTTCACAAAGACTGTTCTTGTGTAATTTGCAAAGTGATATTTGGAAGGCCACAGAGGGCTATGTTGAAAAAGGAAAAATAGTAAGATTAAATCCGAAAAGAAACTTTTTGAGAAACTGCTTTGTGTTCTGATAATTCATCTCAGAGAGTTACAGATTTCCACTCAAGAGGCCGTTCACTAAGACTGTTCTTCTCAAATTTGAAAGTGATATTTAGAATCCCATAGAGGGCTATGGTGAAAAAGGAATTATTTTCCGTTAAAAACTGGAAAGACGCTTTCTGAGAAACTGCTTTGTGTTCTGTTAATTCATCTGACAGAGTTACAACATTTCCCTCAGGAAGCCTTTCGCTAAGACTGTTCTTGTGGAATTTGCAAAGTGATATTTGGAAGCCCATAGTGGACTACGGTGAAAAAGGAAATGTCCTCAGATAAAAACTGGAAAGAAGCTTTCTGTGAAACTGCTTTGTGTTCTATTAATTCATCTCACTGTGTGACAGCTTTCCCCTCAAGAAGCCGTTCCCTAAGACTGTTCTTGTGTAATTTGCAACGTGATATTTGGAATCCCAGAGAGATATGGGGAAAACGGAAATATCTTCCGTTAAAAACTGGAAAGAAGCTTTCTGAGGAACTGCTTTGTGTTCTGTTAATTCATCTCACAGAGTTACAGCTTTCCCTGAAAAAATCCTTTCGCTAAGAGTGTTCTTGTGGAATTTGCAAAGTGATATTTGGAAGCCCGTACAAGGCTATGGTGAAAAAGGAAATATCTTCAGTTAAAAATTGGATAGAAGCTTTCTGAGAAATTGCTTTGTTTTCTCTTAATTCATCTCACAGAGTTACAGCTTTCCCCTCAAGAAGCCGTTCACTAGGACTATTCTTGTGAAATTTTCAAACTGATATTTGGAAACCCTTACAGAGATATGGTGAAAAAGGAAATATCTTCCGTTAAAAACTGGAAAGAAGCTTTCCGAGAAACTGCCGTGAGTTCTGTTCATACATCTCACCGAGTTACAGCTTTCCTCTCAAGAAACCTTTCTCTAAGGCTGTTCTTGTGGAATTTGCAAAGTGATATTTGGAAGCCCATAGTGGGCTATGGTGAAAAAGGAAAAATCTTCGGGTAAAAACTGGAAATAAGCTTTCTGAGAAACTGCTTTGTGTTCTGTTATTTCATCTCACAGAGTTACAACTTTCCCCTCAAGAAGCCGTTCACTAAGACTTTTCTTGTGGAATTTGCAAAGTGATATTTGGAGTCCCATTGAAGGCTATGGTGAAAAAGAAAACATCCTAAGATAAAAACTGAAATGAAGCTTTCTGTGAAACTGCATTGTGTTCTGTAAATTCATCTCACAGAGTTAGAGATTTCCCCTCAAGAAGTCGTTCACTAAGACTGTTCTTGTGAAACTTGCAAAATGATATTTGGAAGCCCATAGAGGGCTATTGTGAAAATGGAAATATCCTAAGATAAAAACCGAAAAGAAACTGTCTGAGAAACTGCTTTGTGTTGTGTTAGTTTATCTCACAGAGTTACAGCTTTCCCCTCAAGAAGTCGTTCACCAAGACTGTTCTTGTGAAATTTGCAAAGTGATATTTGGAAGCTCATAGAAGGCTATGGTGAAAATGAAAATATCTTCCGTTAAAAACTGGAAAGAAGCATTCTGAGAAACTGCCGTGTGTTCTGTTAATACATCTCACCGAGTTACAGCTTTCCCCTCAAGAACCCTCTCACTAAGACTGTTCTTGTGGAATTTGCAAAGTGATATTTGGAAGCCCTTAGAGGGCTATGGTTAAAAAGGAAATATCCACCGTTAAAAACTGGAAAGAAGATTGCTGAGAAACTGCTTTGTGTTCTGTTAATTCATCTCACAGAATTACAGCTTTTCCCTCAGAAGCCTTTCGCTAAGATTGTTCTTGTAGAACTTGCAAAGTGATATTTGGAAGCCCATATAGGGCTACGGTGAAAAAGGAAATATCCTCCGTTAAAAACTGCAAAGAAGCTTTCTGAGAAACTGCTTTATGTTCTGGTAATTCATCTCACAGAATTACAGTTTACCCTCCAGCAGCCGTTCACTGAGCCTGTTCTTGTGGAATTTGCAATGCGATATTGGAAGCCCATAGAGGGTTATGGCAAAAAAGGATATATCCTAAGATAAAACCGAAAAGAAGCTTTCTGAGAAAATGCATTGTGTCCTCTTAATTCATCTCACAGAGTTACAGCTTTCCCCTCAAGAAGCCATTCACTAAGACTGTTCCTGTGGAATTTGCAAGGTGATAGTTGAAAGCCCATACAGGGCTACGGAGAAAATGGAAATATGTTGCGTTAAATACTGGAAAGAATCTTTCTAGGAAACTGCTTTGTGTTCTCTTAATTCATCTCACGGAGTTACAGCTTTCCCCTCAAGAAGCCTTTCGCTAAGACTGTTCATGTGGAATTTGCAAAGTGATATTTGGAATCCCATAGAGGACTATGGTGAAAAAGGAAATATCCTAAGGTAAAAACTGAAAAGTAGGTTTCTGAGAAAATGTTTTGTGTTATGTTAATTCATCTTACAGAGTTACAGTTTTACCCTCAAGAAGCCTTTCTCTAAGACTGTTCTTCTGGAATTTGCAAAGTGATATTTGGAAGCCCATAGTGGGCTTTGCTGTAAAAGGAAATATCCTAAGATAAAAAACGAAAAGAAGGTTTCTGAGAAACCGCTTTGTGTTCTGTTAGTTCATCTCACAGAGTTACAGCTTTCCCATCGAGAATCCTTTCGCTAAGACTGTTCTTGTGGAATTTGCAAATATTTTTGGAAGCTCATAGAGGGCTATGCTGAAAAAGGAAATATCCTAAGATAAAAACTGAAAAGAAGCTTTCTGAGAAACTGCTTTGTGTTCTGTTAATTCATCTCAGGGAGTTACGGCTTTCCCTTCAAGAAGTCTTTCACAAAGACTGTTCTTGTGTAATTTGCAAAGTGATTTTTGGAAGGCCACAGAGGGCTATGTTGAAAAAGGAAAAATAGTAAGATTAAATCCGAAAAGAAACTGCTTTGTGTTCTGATAATTCATCTCAGAGAGTTACAGATTTCCACTCAAGAGGCCGTTCACTAAGACTGTTCTTCTCAAATTTGAAAGTGATATTTAGAATCCCATAGAGGGCTATGGTGAAAAAGGAATTATTTTCCGTTAAAAACTGGAAAGACGCTTTCTGAGAAACTGCTTTGTGTTCTGTTAATTCATCTGACAGAGTTACAACATTTCCCTCAGGAAGCCTTTCGCTAAGGCTGTTGTTGTCGAATGTGCAAAGTGATATTTGGAAGCCCATAGAGGACTATGGTGAAAAAGGAAATATCTTGAGTTAAAAAGCGGAAAGAATCTTTCTGAGAAACTCCCTTTTGTTCTGTTAATTCACCTCACAGAGTTACAGCTTTCCCCTCAATAATTCTTTCGCTAAGACTGTTCTTGTGGAATTTGCAAAGTGAGATTTGGAAGCCCATAGAGGGCTATGGTGAAAAAGGAAATATCGTAAGATAAAAACTGAAAAGAAGCTTTCTGAGAAACTGCTTTGTGTTCTGTGAATTCATCTCACATAGTTACAACATTTCCCTCTAAAACCCTTTCGCTAAGACTGTTCTTGTTGAATTTGCAAAGCGATATTTGGAAGCCCATAGAAGAATATGTTGAAAAAGGAAATATCTTCCGTTAGAAACTGAAAAGAAGCTTGTTGAAAAACTGCTTTGTGTTCTGTTAATTCAACTCACAGAGTTACAACTTTCCCCTCAGGAAATCTTTCGCTTACACTGTTCTTGTGAAATTTGCAAAGTGATATTTGGAATCCCACAGAGGGCTATGAATAATAGGAAATATCCTCCGTTAAAAACTGGAAAGAAGCTTTCTGAGAAACTGCTTTGTGTTGTGTTAGTTTATCTCACAGAGTTACAGCTTTCCCCTCAAGAAGTCGTTCACTAAGACTTTTCTTGTGGAATTTGCAAAGCGATATTTGGAAGCCCATAGAAGGCTATGGTGAAAATGGAAATATCCTAAGATAAAAACCGAAAAGAAGCTGTCTGAGAAACTGCTCTGTGTTGTGTTAGTTTATCTCACAGAGTTACAGCTTTCCCCTCAAGAAATCGTTCACTAAGACTGTTCTTGTGGAATTTGCAAAGTGATATTTGGAAACCCATAGAGGGCTATGTTGAAAAAGGAAACATCGTAAGATAAAAACTGAAAAGAAGCTTTGTGAGAAATTGCTTTGTGTTCTGTTAATTCGTCTCACAAAGTTACAGCTTTCCCCTCAAGAAGCCTTTCGCTAAGACTGTTCTTGGGGAATTTGCAAAGCGATATTTGGAAACCTATAGAGGGCTAAGGTGAAAAAGGAAATATCTTCCGTTAAAAACTGGAAAGAAGATTTCTGAGAAACTGCTTTGTGTTCTGTTAATGCATCTCACAGGGTTACAGCTTTCCCCTCCAGACACCTTTCGCTAACACTGTTCTTGTGGAATTTGCAAAGTGATATTTGGAAGCCCAGAGAGAACTATGGTGAAAAAGGAAATATCTTCAGTTAAAAAATGAAAAGAAGCTTTCCGAGAAACTGCTTTGTGTTCTGTTAATTCATCTCAAAGAGTTACAGCTTTCCCCTCCAGACACCTTTCGCTAACACTGTAATTGTGAAATTTGCAAAGTGATATTTGGAAGCCCAGAGAGAATTATGGTGAAAAAGGAAATACCTTCAGTTTAAAAATGAAAAGAAGCTTTCCGAGAAACTGCTTTGTGTTCTGTTAATTCATCTCAAAGAGTTACAGCTTTCCCCTCAAGAAGCCTTCCACTAAGACTGTTTTTGAGGAATTTCCAAAGTGATATGTGGAAGCCCATAGAAGGCTATTGTGAAAACGGAAATATCCTAACATACTAACCGAAAAGAAGCTGTCTAAAAAACTGCTTTGTGTTCTGTTAGTTCATCGCACAGAGCTACAGATTTCCTCTCAAGAAGACGTTCACTAAGACAGTTTTGTGAAATTTGGAAAGTGATATTTGGATACCCATAGTGGACTATGGTGAAAAAGGAAATATCTTCCGTTAAAAACTGGAAAGAACCATTCTGAGAAAATGTGGTGTGTTCTGTTGGTACATATGACCGAGTTACAGCTTTCCTCTCAAGAAGCCTTTCGCTAAGACTGTTCTTGTGGGATTTCCAAAGTGATATTTGGAAGCCCATAGAGGGCTATAGTGAAAAAGGAATTATCTTCAGTTAAATACTGGAAAGAAGCTTTCTGAGAGACTGCTTTGTGTTCTGTTAATTCATCTCACAGAGTTACAGCTTCCCCCTCAAGAAACCTTTCGCTAAGACTGTTCTTGTGGAATTTTCAAAGTGATATTTGGAAGCCCATAGAGGACTATGGTGAAAAACGAAACATCTTCCGTTAAAAACTGGAAAGAAGATTTGTGAGAAACTGCTTTTTATTCTGTTAATTCATCTCACAGAGTTACAGATTTCCCCTCCAGAAGCCTTTCGCTAAGACTGTTCTAGTGGAATTTGCAAAGTGATATTTGGAAGCCCATGGAGGGCTATGGTGAAAAGGGTAATAACTTCCGTTAAGAACTGGAAAGAAGCTTTCTAAGAAACTGCCGTGTGTTCTGTTAATACATCTCACCGAGTTACAGCTCTACCCTCAAGAAGCCTTTCTATAAAAATGTTCTTGTGGAATTTGCAATGTGATACTTGGAAGCCCATAGAGGGCTATTTTGAAAATGGAAATACCCTAAGATAAAAACCGAAAAGAAGCTGTCAGAGAAACTGCTTTGTGTTGTGTTAGTTCATCTCACTGTGTTACAGCTTTCCCCTCAAGAAGCCCTTCACTAAGACTGTTCTTGTGAAATTTGCAAACTGATATTTGTAATCCCTTAGAGAGCTATGGTGAAAAAGGAAATATATTCCCTTAAAAACTGGAAATAAGCTTTCTGAGAAACTGCCATGTGTTCTCTTAATGCACCTCACCGAGTTACAGCTTTCCCCTCAAGAAGACTTTCGCTAAGACTGTTGTTGTGGGATTTGCAAAGTGATATTTGGAAGTCCATAGAGGTCTATTGTGAAAAAGGAAATTTCTTCCGTTAAAAACTGGAAAGAAGATTTCTGAGAAATTGCTATTTGTTCTGTTAATTCATCTCACAGAGTTACAGCTTCTCCTCCAGAAGCCTTTCGCTAAGACTGTTCTTGTGGAATTTGCAAAGTGATATTTGGAAGCCCATAGAAGGCTATTTTGAAAAAGGAATTATCCTAAGATAGAATCTGAAAATAAGCTTTCTGAAAATCTGCTTTGTGTTCTGTTAATTCATCTCACAGAGTTACAGCTTTCCCCTCAAAAAGGCTTTCGGTAAGCCTGTTCTTGTGTAATTTGCAATGTGATATTTTGAAGCCCATAGAAGGCTATGGTGAAAAAGGAAATATCTTCCGTTAAAAACTGGAAGGAATATTTCTGAGAAACTACTTTGTGTTCTGTTAATTCATCTCACAGAGTTACAGGTTTCCCCTCTAGAAGCCTTTCGGTAAGACTGTTTTTTGTTATTTCCAAAGTGATATTTGGAATCCCATAGAGGGTTATGGTGAAAAAGAAATATCTTCCGTTAAAAACTGGAAAGAAGCTTTCTAAGAAACTGCCGTGTGTTCTGGTTATACATCTCACCGAGATACTGCTTTCCTCTCAAATAGCCCTTCGCTGAGACTGTTCTTGTGGGATTTGCAAAGTGATATTTGGAAGCCCATAGAGTGCTGTGGTGAAAAGGAAATATCTTCAGTTAAAAACTTGAAAGAAACTTTCTGAGAAACTGCTTTGTGTTCTGTTAATTCATCTCACAGAGTTACAGCTTTCCCCTCAAGAAACGTTTCGCTAAGACTGTTCTTGTGGAATCTGCAAAGTCATGTTTGGAAGCACATATAGCTCTAAGGTGATAAAGGAAATTTCTTCCGTTAAAAACTGGAAAGAAGATTTCTGAGAAACTGCTTTGTGTTCTGTTAATTTATCACACAGAGTTACAGCTTTCCTCTCCAGAAGCCTTTTGCAAGCCCTTAGAGGGCCATGTTGAAAAAGGAAATATCTTCCGTTAAAAACCGAAAAGAAGCTTTCTGAGAAACTTCTTTCTGTTTTGTTAGTTCATATCACAGAGTTACAGCTTTCCCCTCAAGAAGTCGTTCACTAAGACTATTCCTGTGAAATATTCAAAG
Source organism: Chlorocebus sabaeus (assembly GCF_047675955.1). Classification (NCBI taxonomy): domain Eukaryota; kingdom Metazoa; phylum Chordata; class Mammalia; order Primates; family Cercopithecidae; genus Chlorocebus; species Chlorocebus sabaeus. The sequence continues at coordinate 145,562 of NW_027327843.1, forward strand.
TGATATTTATAAAGCCATAGAGGGCTATGGTGAAAAAGGAAATATCCTAAGACAGAAAATGAAAAGAAGGTTTCTGAGAAACTGTTTTGTGTTCTGTTAATACATCTCACAGATTTACATCTTTTCCCTCAAGAAGCCTTTCGCGAAGACTGTTCTTGTGGAATATGTAAAGTGATATTTGGAAGCCCGTACAAGGCTATGGTGAAAAAGGAAATATCTTCAGTTAAAAATTGGATAGAAGCTTTCTGAGAAATTGCTTTGTGTTCTCTTAATTCATCTCACAGAGTTACAGCTTTCCCCTCAAGAAGCCGTTCACTAGGACTATTCTTGTGAAATTTTCAAACTGATATTTGGAAACCCTTACAGAGATATGGTGAAAAAGGAAATATCTTCCGTTAAAAACTGGAAAGAAGCTTTCTGAGAAACTGCCGTGAGTTCTGTTCATACATCTCACCGAGTTACAGCTTTCCTCTCAAGAAACTTTTCTCTAAGGCTGTTCTTGTGGAATTTGCAAAGTGATATTTGGAAGCCCATAGTGGGCTATGGTGAAAAAGGAAAAATCTTCGGGTAAAAACTGGAAATAAGCTTTCTGAGAAACTGCTTTGTGTTCTGTTAATTCATCTCACAGAGTTACAACTTTCCCCTCAAGAAGCCGTTCACTAAGACTTTTCTTGTGGAATTTGCAAAGTGATATTCGGAGTCCCATTGAAGGCTATGGTGAAAAAGAAAACATCCTAAGATAAAAACTGAAATGAAGCTTTCTGTGAAACTGCATTGTGTTCTGTAAATTCATCTCACCGAGTTAGAGATTTCCCCTCAAGAAGTCGTTCACTAAGACTGTTCTTGTGAAACTTGCAAAATGATATTTGGAAGCCCATAGAGGGCTATTGTGAAAATGGAAATATCCTAAGATAAAAACCGAAAAGAAACTGTCTGAGAAACTGCTTTGTGTTGTGTTAGTTTATCTCACAGAGTTACAGCTTTCCCCTCAAGAAGTCGTTCACCAAGACTGTTCTTGTGAAATTTGCAAAGTGATATTTGGAAGCTCATAGAAGGCTATGGTGAAAATGAAAATATCTTCCGTTAAAAACTGGAAAGAAGCATTCTGAGAAACTGCCGTGTGTTCTGTTAATACATCTCACCGAGTTACAGCTTTCCCCTCAAGAACCCTCTCGCTAAGACTGTTCTTGTGGAATTTGCAAAGTGATATTTGGAAGCCCTTAGAGGGCTATGGTTAAAAAGGAAATATCCACCGTTAAAAACTGGAAAGAAGATTGCTGAGAAACTGCTTTGTGTTCTGTTAATTCATCTCACAGAATTACAGCTTTTCCCTCAGAAGCCTTTCGCTAAGATTGTTCTTGTAGAACTTGCAAAGTGATATTTGGAAGCCCATATAGGGCTATGGTGAAAAAGGAAATATCCTCCGTTAAAAACTGCAAAGAAGCTTTCTGAGAAACTGCTTTATGTTCTGTTAATTCATCTCACAGAATTACAGTTTACCCTCCAGCAGCCGTTCACTGAGCCTGTTCTTGTGGAATTTGCAATGCGATATTGGAAGCCCATAGAGGGTTATGGTGAAAAAGGATATATCCTAAGATAAAAACCGAAAAGAAGCTTTCTGAGAAACTGCTTTATGTTCTGTTAATTCATCTCACAGAATTACAGTTTACCCTCCAGCAGCCGTTCACTGAGCCTGTTCTTGTGGAATTTGCAATGCGATATTGGAAGCCCATAGAGGGTTATGGCGAAAAAGGATATATCCTAAGATAAAAACCGAAAAGAAGCTTTCTGAGAAAATGCATTGTGTCCTCTTAATTCATCTCACAGAGTTACAGCTTTCCCCTCAAGAAGCCATTCACTAAGACTGTTCCTGTGGAATTTGCAAGGTGATAGTTGAAAGCCCATACAGGGCTACGGAGAAAATGGAAATATGTTGCGTTAAATACTGGAAAGAATCTTTCTAGGAAACTGCTTTGTGTTCTCTTAATTCATCTCACAGAGTTACAGCTTTCCCCTCAAGAAGCCTTTCGCTAAGACTGTTCATGTGGAATTTGCAAAGTGATATTTGGAATCCCATAGAGGACTATGGTGAAAAAGGAAATATCCTAAGGTAAAAACTGAAAAGTAGGTTTCTGAGAAAATGTTTTGTGTTATGTTAATTCATCTTACAGAGTTACAGTTTTACCCTCAAGAAGCCTTTCTCTAAGACTGCTCTTCTGGAATTTGCAAAGTGATATTTGGAAGCCCATAGTGGGCTTTGCTGTAAAAGGAAATATCCTAAGATAAAAAACGAAAAGAAGGTTTCTGAGAAACCGCTTTGTGTTCTGTTAGTTCATCTCACAGAGTTACAGCTTTCCCATCGAGAATCCTTTCGCTAAGACTGTTCTTGTGGAATTTGCAAATATTTTTGGAAGCTCATAGAGGGCTATGCTGAAAAAGGAAATATCCTAAGATAAAAACTGAAAAGAAGCTTTCTGAGAAACTGCTTTGTGTTCTGTTAATTCATCTCAGGGAGTTACGGCTTTCCCTTCAAGAAGTCTTTCACAAAGACTGTTCTTGTGTAATTTGCAAAGTGATATTTGGAAGGCCACAGAGGGCTATGTTGAAAAAGGAAAAATAGTAAGATTAAATCCGAAAAGAAACTTTTTGAGAAACTGCTTTGTGTTCTGATAATTCATCTCAGAGAGTTACAGATTTCCACTCAAGAGGCCGTTCACTAAGACTGTTCTTCTCAAATTTGAAAGTGATATTTAGAATCCCATAGAGGGCTATGGTGAAAAAGGAATTATTTTCCGTTAAAAACTGGAAAGACGCTTTCTGAGAAACTGCTTTGTGTTCTGTTAATTCATCTGACAGAGTTACAACATTTCCCTCTAAAAGCCTTTCGCTAAGACTGTTCTTGTGGAATTTGCAAAGTGATATTTGGAAGCCCATAGTGGACTACGGTGAAAAAGGAAATGTCCTCAGATAAAAACTGGAAAGAAGCTTTCTGTGAAACTGCTTTGTGTTCTATTAATTCATCTCACTGTGTGACAGCTTTCCCCTCAAGAAGCCGTTCCCTAAGACTGTTCTTGTGTAATTTGCAACGTGATATTTGGAATCCCAGAGAGATACGGGGAAAACGGAAATATCTTCCGTTAAAAACTGGAAAGAAGCTTTCTGAGGAACTGCTTTGTGTTCTGTTAATTCATCTCACAGAGTTACAGCTTTCCCTGAAAAAATCCTTTCGCTAAGAGTGTTCTTGTGGAATTTGCAAAGTGATATTTGGAAGCCCGTACAAGGCTATGGTGAAAAAGGAAATATCTTCAGTTAAAAATTGGATAGAAGCTTTCTGAGAAATTGCTTTGTGTTCTCTTAATTCATCTCAC